>NC_046372.1:34839094-34926594 GCF_011125445.2 Fundulus heteroclitus
GGTTCTGATAGCACCAATGGTCCAGCCAATCCACTTCCTCTCTGGATGCACAATTGTCACTTTCCTGGATCAGATCAATGACAGTGGTGTCATCTGCAAACGTCCGGAATTTCACAAACGGGTCGGCTGGGGTTCAGTCATTTGTGTACAGGGAGAAGAGGAGTGGGGAGAGAACACACCCTTGGGGGATGTTGGTGCTGATTGTGCGGGTTCTTGTGAGCAAGGTGATGTCTGGGTTGATCAGGGTTGTCAGGATTCTGACATACATTTCTGGGTGGTTGAGGTTTTGCGGGATGAAGTGTAGTCACAAGTTGACTGAATCATTGACTGACTTGTTTGCCTGGTAGGGAAACTGCAGTGATCCCAGCAGAGTCCTTCAGATATCCTTCAGATGCTTCAACAGCAGTCGCTCATAGGAATTCATGACCAGAGACTCCAGAGCTAACGGCCTGCAGTTTTTTAACCATGTGATGGAGCATTTCTTAGAGAAATAATTGGTTTAAAATGTGGAATTACTTCAACGTAGATGACAATATGTAAGATTTTGTTCCATAAGGTGACTACTTGAGCAGATAAAAGGCAAATCCCAACATTGCACGTTACTCAAGCAGTGAGTTAGCAGCGAGACCACAGCGGTGAGTGCCAACATTGTTTATAAATATGAAATTGCTTTGGTTGGGGGAAAAAAAATCCTTCCATCCGTCCGTTTGTCGTCTGCCACCTATCTAAGATCGGATTGCTGGGGCAGCAGGTCCAGAGGGGAAACCCAAACATCCCTCTCCCCGGCAACATCCTTCTGCTCTTTCTTGGGAATCCCAGAGCGGTCAAAGGCAAAACAAGATAGACAGTCCCTCTTGCGAGTTCTTGGTCTGCTTCGAGGTCTTCTCCCAGTGGACGTGCCCAGAAAACCTCCAAAGGGAGGCACCCAGGGGGCTTCCTGATGCCCAAACCACCTCAGTTGAATTTAGAGCTTTTCTTTTTGGCTCAGCACTTTGTTCACCACAACAAACCAGAACAGCGGCCACATTACAGCAGAAAAACACCTGTTGTGCAGAGCAATTTTCAAAACAATGACTTGAATAAAAAGGACATAGGTTAAAAAAAAGACCCATCAACATGGAAGCTCTTGCATACCCTTAACAGCCGGCTCATTTGGGAAGATGATGTTTGACTGAGTTAGTTTTGCATCTTACTCTAGCGTTCCCAGTAGAGCAATATCCAAATTTTTTTTAGTTTCAAGTGGCCTGGATATGACGGGATCAATGCATTTGAAAAAGACAACACACCTATTACAACAAAACAATTATTATTATCTTCAGCTGTCACTTTATACATATTGTATAGATAGATACTGTATATTTTTCAGTGATGGTATCAACGCCTTGGTTGATTGTATTTTTGATACTTTATCTGCTGGTTGTGCTTTTCTTTTTACATCTCTCTTTGCAGGTGAAGAAGCACACTGAGGATGTGTCGTTCTCTCCCTTTCCTCTCCTCTTTTTCTTTTACCCTTTCTCCTTTTTTTTCTCTCTTCCCTTCTACCTTCTTGTTTCAGTGTCCATATAACATGAAATTTTCCCTGCATTAATAAAGCTTCTTGTACGTATAAATCAAGCGGAGCACTATGGCAAAAGCCGTACAGCTCCGCTTGTGAAAGTAAAATCTATTGGGCTCTTTTTGGCATTAGGACAACAATTCTTAACGCCACATTGCCAGACAGGACACCAATAAAAAAAAAAGACAACAGACATACTTGAGAAAGGCAACTGTAATTATATAGTAATAAATTGTGTTTAAGAAAATAGCCTGATTGATATTCAAGCAGCAAAAAATATGGATAGCAATTCACCACACAACCATGTAGGGTCACTTTTGCTGTAAGAACAAAGCATGATGAGAAGTGACAGTGTTGCCTGGGTCAACATGGGAGAACAGAGTAAATGGAGATGGGGAAGGGAACAGAAAAGCAGGGGTTGGGGTGAGCAATGCTATTACATCAGTGAAATGCACACACATATAAATTATACCACAGAAGCACATGAGGTCAGCGGGACAGGCCATCTACTGGTCAGATATGTTTCCAGGAAATAAGAGCATTGGTATAAGCCTGGCGGATTTGTAAGTTTTCAGGTCATACAAAGGAGAGGAATTTCAATTAGGAAGCTTTAGTTTTGATGGAAACTGAACTTGTGTACTTTTACTGATCTGTCACTGTGTGTTTTCCCAAAGTGATCTGTGTTTATTCTCAGGCAGGCAAACTGGCTGCAACTTCCAGCTAAACATATCCAATTCAATTCAATTAAATTCAATGCAATTCAAATAAATTAAATGCAATTCAAATCAATTATATTCAATTCAGTTCAATTCAATGCAATGAAATCAAATTTAATTCAAGCTTTTAAATTTGATTTAATATAAATTATTATATTAAAGCTAAAGGGAAAATAAATGTTTTACATATTTTTTCCCCCAGGTGTCTTCAAAGATTTCTTTATAAGTCACTCTCATGAAATCGATGCTTAGGGTTGCACAATATGTTTTTCACAAGAATCCTTCTTTGCACATCATCTCAAGAGGTTCCAGAGTATACCCAAGAACAGAGGCAGCTTTTTTTATCAGCTTGATCAGCTAATTACAGTCTCCCCATCAGACTTATTGATGATATGCAGTATCTTGCTGCAAACACTGAAGGATCTATGGCTTCTTCAGCAAGCACATTTGCTGAGTCCCTTCTTGTACATGCTACTGTTATCTACTGTTAATCTACAATTATCTCCTTTGTTTTCTTCACATTCAAGATTAGATGATTGTTCCCACACCATGTCACCAAGCAGTCCTCCAGCTCTCAGTAATTTCTTGCCTATCATTGAAACACGCAACAACTACAGAGCATAGCTATACACCAGAGGTGTTATCAATTAGAACAGATCAAGCTGAAGTTTATATGTTACACAGGGAAATTAAAGAAGGAAAGACCTCTTTCAATTTTACTATTATTAGACACTTCAGACAAATCTGAAGTTCATTGTATGATGGACCTCATTTTGCATGATTAGGTTTTAGAATGAGTTGGCAAAGCTTTTGTCTGAAAGTGCTGCTCCACATCTTGAACTAGTCTCTTTGCAGCACCATGAAAAGGTAATTGCCCCTGAAGAGACTTTGTCTGTTAAGACATTCAGAGCAAATATCAAATACTGTTTTCAATTATTGAATTTATTAAGGGGAGAAGGTCATTCAAACTAACCTGGCCTGATGAGAAAGTTTTGTTCCCCTTATAAAATTATAAATTAGGTGTGAGCCACATTTTTTGGAACAATTTTACAAGCTACACCCAAACCAGATTACTGGCAGGCCTGTAGAATCAATAAGTCACTTAAATAGAACCTGCCTGACAACAATAATTGCCATAACTAAGATAAAATACCTCAAATGAAATTTGAGTCATTTTTCCTAAAGAAATTTCAGTGGGACACAAAGTCATTAACGTAGATTCTGGAAAGAGTTATAGAGCCTTTTCTAATGCTGCGGGACACCATCGAACTACAGTGAACATTATTATTCACAAAGATTGGCTAGTCTACGAAAATTACTCCAACAACTCTTCCACAAAGTTGCAGAAAAACTGCAGACTTTACCTGCCTGAGTTAAGGTCAGTGTTTATGTTATTTATCAACAATAATAATGAGACTGCATCCTATAGAGAGTCCCAAGGTGAAAAGTGCAGATGACCCAAAACAGTAGCTTTACACAATTCCCATGATGATCCTGAGGATGTTTTGGAAAATATTCTGTTGACTGATGAAACAAAAGTGTAGCCATGAGTCCTGTTAACACATAAAAAGAAGTCAACCATGGTGGCGGTAGTAGCGTACCGGTCTGGAGAGACCTAAAACTGACTGAGTCACGAACTCTACTCTCCAACAAAAGATAATGAAGGCGATTGCCCAGCCATAAGTTTGTGACTTTAAGCTCAAGAGCACTTCTGCAGCAGGACAAGGACCTAAAGCACACTAGGTAGTCCACCTCTGATAAAGGATTTGGAGTGGTACAGTCAACATGAAAAGAACAGCGGGCACTAATTTGGTTTAAGCACAGTAATATTTTCAGAAAGGCATAATAAAATTGATATCAAAATTGTTTGATGATTTGAAATATTTAGCAAAAACAAAACGAGAAATAAAATCAACAAGGGGAAAATACTTTTTCTCAGCAATATACATACATTTTGACAGGAGCTGAACATTAGAGCCATCACTGTCAGCATTTTATAGAGCCCGTGTAATGCATTATGTCTACAAAATTATTAAACAGGAGCTGTTACTATGATGCACTTACTTTAGCTAAATTGGTTTTGAGACCTTCCTATCAGCAACCATCAATGTGACTGACAGACGTTACGTCTTATTGACATTTTCTGTAAAAATCAAATCAGTTGAAGTTGAAAGGGAAAAATAGCAATAAAGAAAGAAGTTTTTCCAGACTTTTGTCAGAAATGCTCCTCAATGTGTACATTATAAAAACTTTATTGAGGAAATATAAATATGTAAAAACACATGGACCCTCAAGACTCCTGAATTTATTGTTGCAATAAAACCCTGCTTAGCTTTGCAAAGAAAATAGTAAGCCACTCCACTATCCTGTATCAATCAAAGTTGAAGTAAAAAAAAATCCCATATCGAACTCTGAAAGTCAAGTTGTTTGTTCTTTTATCGAGAGGATACATACGGTGGATTACATGCTAAGTAGGATCAAGCTCCATCATTCCTATATGTTCCTGCAAAGATAATATTGCAGAGTGATCATAACAACCTATCTCCCACATAATGCCTTGTAATAACATCTTCATTCACGGCTCAATGCCCTCCAAATAGATAGAGGATAAAATGGGTTTCAGCACCAAGAAGTTCCAAAAATGACTCAGAGAGAGGTGGTGGATTGTTTTGTTTCACCTGGGATTTACTTCTATGAAATCAGAATTAAATGATGACATAAAAAATATCAGTGTAAGGTGTATATATTTTCCAAAGTTCATGTCTGATATTTTCACACTCATAAATAGGAAAGACAATGGCATCTGTTTAATTATATGATGGGTATCTGTTAAGAAAATAAATATCAAGATGCTTCTAATAGAGGGGAGGAAATGGTGTATTATTGACGCGTGAATCCAAATCACCTGTAGGTGCTCTCAGGCCACACGTCACATTGTTTTACAATGCCTTTAACCTTTCAATGATGTTGCTATTGTCTGATGTCTTTGATTATATTGCTTTTTTTTTTTTACCACTTTAGGAATTGTGGCCTTTAACAAAAATCTCCTTTTCTGGGCCTCTCTAAAGCTGTGGTAACACTGTTTATCCTGCAGTGTGTGTTTGTGCATCAAAACATTTATTTTACATGGTTCCAAACGTGAAGACATTTTACCCATGTTGTAAAACATCAGTTCCTGTCAGTTATATGAAGGATGAGCTCCGTGTTTTAAAGCTCATCCTTGTTACATGCAGTGTATTTATATTGGATGAAGTTTGCAAAGATTTAAATTGTGGTATTGAGTAAATAAAAGGTACTTTCTCTCTCCCTTTTTTTCTTAGTGATTATTTAAACCTCTGGAAGTAAAAGTTTATTGTTCTATAAACAGGCTACTAGTGCCTCTGAATGTTCAAGTAAATATTAGGGGGATTACTCAGTCCCTGCTGTATCAGTCGCTTCAAGCATTTGGCAACCTGAGGTGCAGATAGAGCGTCTGCATGCCACATTATCAGATCAAGTAACGAGCCATTGCTACGTTTGCATAGAGTTGATGCACCTTCCATAACCGTGGGGATGTATTTTTTTTATATATGTGCAAAGAATATGTGGCAGTCTGACTTAGCTCGAGTTAAAATTGTGGATGCAAGAAGAACCTAGAGCAGACTTGAATGAGGCAGATATGCAATAGTATGAAGAGTGTTTTAAAGGAGTACCTGGTCTAATCATTATCATATTTTGATTAGTCAAACTTATGGTTTACTGGTCAGCAATGTTATTTAAATGTGTATTCCTACAATAAGAAACAGCTTTTTGGTGCAAATTAAAATGCTCAATTGGTCAAAATGAAACATAATGCATAAGTCTAAGCTTTACTGAGTTTATGTGTAACATGGGGACAAACTGACTGATATCTAAATGAAGCAGGAAAACAGTGAAAAAGCTTGATTGATCACTTACTGTGTCTTAGCTATGTCAACAATGAGCTCTTTTCTCAGAATTAGATTTTTTCTTACTTCGTGATTCCATATGTTTTTAAATCCAAAGAAAAATAGAAAACTGGTATAAATGCACAGATAGGAAATAATAGATTACCCTTCTGAGGATGGGTGGGGGGGTAAAGGAGGTAGACGGCGCCGACAAAAGTTGTGACATTATTTATGGGCTGGGAGTAAGGCGAACAAGAAGCTACAATGCAGGCTGGATTTGTCTCCAGAAAAGTCATGTGAAAATTCACTTTTCTTCCCCTCCTGGTCTTGTGTGCAATATGAAGCATCCGTGGATGCTGACAATGCTCGTGCACATCATACACACATGCATGCACACAGTCGAACACCTCTCATCCCATCCAAGTATCAATATTTTAGAGCGGTAAAAGTGAGGACATCGCTGTTACTGAGCAGACTAAAAAGTGAGATACAAATTAAAATAAAAAACTATTCAAAGAAAAACAGAAAAAAGACAGAAAAAAACTTGATAGATAGATAGATAGATAGATAGATAGATAGATAGATAGATAGATAGATAGATAGATAGATAGATAGATAGATAGATAGATAGATAGATAGATAGATAGATAGATAGATAGATAGATAGATAGATAGATAGATAGATAGATAGATAGATAGATAGATAGATAGATAGATAGATAGATAGATAGATAGATAGATAGATCTACACACAGGAGCACATCTGAACTGCAGGCAGAAAAGAGCAGCTGAAGGAGGAGGAGGGGGAGGACATGTGCTCATTTGAATGAATCATTGCCTTAACAAACACTCACGTACAATCATGTTTCCATCAGTTCAGAGGACATTGGACTGGCTTACTTACATTTATTAGCCTATTTCCTTTTGGGTAAACTTGATAACAGTTATCTAATCTAAACTGAATTCTAAATCATGTTTTGTTGCTAAAGTCAGCTACTTTAATCATAGTCTTTGTTTTTTTTTGGTCAAGAACAAAATGATGTGAAGTCCTACGTTCTCCACGCATAGACAGCTTTACTTCTCCACAATGCAAATAATGCAAACAGATGCGCGCCATAGCCACATTAGGCTTCCCCACAACGCTTTTCACCCTGCAGCTCATACTGCCGTACAGCTGTCGACCCCCCCGTTACAACGCGCACAAATTGTTTCCACCGCATTCATCTCACACACGCTCAGCCACACATCTTTAAAATCTAACTTATATTCGATAATGTCAGTTTCTAACATGCATTTGGTTAAAATGCATGTTAATCACACAATGGCACAAAAGCACCGGATTAGCTAATATGCACAGCTGAACATTAAGATCAGTTTAAAGAGACACCCTGTGGTCATGTTTGTCCTGTTGTAAATATCAGTTCGCAGCTAATGACATTTACACGGGCATTTCTTCCACTTTCTTCTCTCCTACGGATACCATTATTGCTGCTGCTAATGTGCAGGATTGCAACAAAGCTTTCATACAAGAACTTTGCCCCTCAGCTTTTTTTTTTTTTTTTTTTTTTTTGCCCCCCATATGTGTGTTTGCATTTGCTTTGCACAGACACACATTCCACAGTGAGGCAGTCAATGGAGCTGCACCGTGGTGCGATGATTGTGCTGGTCAATGCTCTCCGCTGTGTGACTGCATGCCCCCAAGACTGAGGCTGAGTCTAGACACGAGTCAGCCAAGCCGCCCTGCTGACCTATATCCTACAGTTACACTAAGTGAGAGACATAGAGAAACAGAGGAAGTGGGAGAAAGGAGAGAGGAGAGAGGAAGAGAAACAGAGAAGAGCAAGGGAAAAGACGTGGGGGTGGGGGGTGGGGGGGCATGAAGAGAGAGGTTGCGGATAGTGAAAGGCTGCGATGAAGTAACAGAGCAAATTGAGAGATGGAGAGAAGGGGGGAGATGAGACATAGAGTAAGCGAATGTGTAGACAGCAAAAGAGGGGGATGGAGTGAGGAAAAGAGGAAAAGCGAGGGAGTGATGCGGCCATGGATAATTCAGAATGAGTTAAAAGGGGGAAGGGAGAGGAGGAGAAGAGAGATTGGAAGTGGCAGCCACTAAAGTAAAAAGAGAGATGGCTGAGTTACAAAAAGATGGAAAGCAAGAAAAATGCATTTAAAAGTCCTCTGAAGGAAAACAAAAACTTAAACAGATCATAAAAAACACCCAAAAGAATCAAATCAGATCAAATCATATTGATATGCAAAGCAGGTTTAAAAGAAACAGCTGTTGACAAAATGGTGTAAATTATGTGGCAAGAGAAACTTGAGCAAAAGTATATATCAAAAACTCTATGCAACTGATTACAGATATGATGAAACAATTCTCAAAATGTGTAAGGTCGTAATATTTTGGGAAGAAAAAAATATTGTTAATAATACTCTGAAACTGATTTAAGAGCCGGTGAGTTGGCCTAAATTATTGGGGCAGTTGGTTCCACAATTTGTGTACTAGTTCAGATTTAAGAATAACTAGGCATTGGTAGAAAGATGTTGAGGCTGGAACTGCCAGGCGGGACGTTTAGAGGAAGACCAAAGAGGAGATGTATGGATGGAGTGAAAAAAGACATGACGGTAGTTGGTGTGGGAAAAGAAGATGCTGAAGACAGGGTTAGATGGAGACAGAAGACTCACTGTGGCAATGCCTGAAAGGGAAAAGCTGAAAAAGGAAGAACAAGTCATAAAGTATTAAAAGTAGTTTTAAGTTGGGAAATAGTAAATGCACAGATTACCTTTTCAGTATTACTAAGACAAGTTTAATTTTCATAAAAGTCTCAGTTTAAAGAAACACATGTTTACCACCTTGAAATTCTTGAGAAAGTAGTTGCTAATCAACTTTGTGAACATTTACAAAGTAATGACCTACTTGAGGAGTTTCAGTCAGGCTTCAGAGCTCATCATAGCACTGAAACAGCTCTGGTGAAGGTCACTAATGATATTCTCATGGCCTCAGATAATGGACTTGTGTCTATACTTGTCCTGTTAGATCTCAGTGCTGCGTTTGATACAGTTGATCACAATATTCTCCTACAAAGACTTGAACATACTGTAGGGATTAAGGGGAAAGCATTAGGCTGGTTTAAATCTTATCTGTCAGACAGATTCCAATTTGTTCATGTTAATAATAAATCTTCCTCAAACTCTAGGGTCACCTGTGGAGTACCACAGGGTTCAGTCCTTGGACCAATTCTATTTACTATATATATGCTTCCGATAGGCAAAATTATCAGACAGCATGGGATTAATTTCCACTGTTATGCTGATGATACTCAGCTATATTTATCCATAAATCCTGATGAATCCAATCAATTACTTCGACTGCAGTCATGTCTTGATGACATCAAAAGTTGGATGACTTTAAATTTCCTGCATCTAAATTCTGACAAGACCGAAGTTTTAATCTTTGGGCCAGAGTCCTCAAAAAATAAACTTCTTAACCAATCACTTAATCTGGGTGGCATTAACCTGGCCTCTGGTAATAAAGTAAAAAATCTTGGTGTTATTTTTGACCAAGACATGTCATTTAAATCCCATATTAAACAGGTTTCCAGAGTTTCCTTTTTTCACCTCCGGAATATCGCCAAAATTAGAAACATTCTGTCCAGGAGTGATGCTGAAAAACTGGTCCATGCATTTGTTACTTCAAGGCTGGACTATTGTAATTCTTTACTATCAGGAATTCCACAAAATGCAGTTCAAAGCCTTCAGCTGATCCAAAATGCTGCAGCAAGAGTTCTGATGAAAATCAACAAGAGGGATCATATTTCTCCAATTTTAGCTTCCCTTCATTGGCTTCCTGTTAAATCAAGAATAGAATTTAAAATTCTTCTTCTAACGTATAAAGCCCTTCATAATCAAACTCCATCATATATCAGAGCTCTGATTACCCCGTATGTTCCTAACAGAGCACTTCGCTCTCAGACCGCAGGTCTGCTGGTGGTTCCTAGAGTCTCTAAAAGTAGAATGGGAGGCAGATCCTTTAGCTATCAGGCTCCTCTCCTGTGGAACCAACTCCCAGTTTTGGTCCGTGAGGCAGACACCCTGTCTACTTTTAAGACTAGGCTTAAAACTTTTCTTTTTGACAAAAATTATAACTAGTGACTCATGTTACTCTCAGCTACCTTTATAGTTTTACTGCTATAGGCTTAGGTTACTGGAGTATATCAGGATCTAATTTTCTCACTATATTGAGTTCTACTGTTCTTCAATTATGCATTATGTGTTGTCATTTCTGCTTTAACTTTCTGTTCTCTCTCTTTTCTCTTCATAGTAGGTACACCTGGTCTGGCGTTCTGTTAACTGTGACATCATCCAGAGAAGACGACTCACCCGCTACTACCATCTAATGTAGAACAGATTACTGGATCAATGTGTGCTTCTGTGCTTTTTTGTTTCTCTTGTTGTGTCTCTGTTCTGTCTTCTGTAACCCCAGTCGGTCGAGGCAGATGACCGTTCATACTGAGCCCGGTTCTGCCGGAGTTTTTTTTTCTTCCCGTTAATGGGTGGTTTTTCTTCCCACTGTCGCTTCATGCTTGCTCAGTATGAGGGATTGCAGCAAAGCCATGTACAATGCAGATGACTCTTCCTGTGGCTCTACGGTTCCCCAGGAGTGAATGCTGCTTGTCGGGACTTTGATGCAATCAACTGGTTTCCTTATATAGGACATTTTTGACCAATCTGTATAATCTGACCCAATCTGTATAATATGATTGAACTTGACTTTGTGAAGTGCCTTGAGATGACATGTTTCATGATTTGGCGCTATATAAATAAAATTGAATTGAATTGAATTGAATACCACCTAACTATTTACTTCACTATAGAAATAAATAAAATATTACACTCAGACCTTCACCGTACCATTTTATGAAAGACTCCAGACTGACCATCCTAGAGTGACAGGTATAATGGCCAAAGATGATTACACTTGCACAGAACCTTAAAGCCTGACACGGCTGTCCTGACAGGAGTGCACAATGTTGGGATCTACAGTTGTGTGGTCCAAAAGGCAAAGAACAGCAATATCTCTAGAAACTGTAACATCCAAACAATAACAACAAAAGAAACATTGTATAATTACATGGTCACAAAAATATACCAATTTCACCTTTGACAAAAACCTAAAGTGTAGATAAACTGTATAATGCTATTTTAATATTTTAATTTTTTATGTGACCTTGTTTAGTTGCAACATTTATTGGGGGCATTTTGCAAAATGTGTCGGGAGGGGGGGGGGGGGGGTTAATGCAATTATATCAATGTGAGTTACTTTTTAACTTTAAATAAAAAAAATCATACCTGCATTTTTGACATGCATTTTAGTCCCTCTATGGTGCTGTGGGCCAAGTCCATGACTTTGATGAAGGGGACCTGTTGTGTAGGCTGGTTATGGGGGAGGCAGTTTGTTCAGATTGAGCTGGCCCCTCTCTGGGTGGAGGGGCTTGTGGGTCTTTGGTACAGGGATCAGGATGGGTGGTTGGAGACTGGACTTGGTATGTCATCCTGATGATGGGGTTCACCTCCTGTATCTGGATACCCATCTGCGGTGCTGGTACCTGGGAGTATAGGATGTGAGTGCAAGTGTTTCAAGGGGCACTAGGGTGGGAACGTCTGAATGTGACTGTGTCCCTGGTTTTGTGTTTGCCTTTTCATCTGGTTGGGTTTTGGACTGCCTCCTCTACCTGGGGGCATCTCAGGTCTCCACTAAGTGTTGAGCCCATTTCCCCACCCGGCTCACCTCCGTTGACTAGCGCCTTGACCGGTGCGTTGGTGGTCCTTGGTGTCCGGGGCTGTGTGCTTGGCTGTGTGCTTGGCTGTGTGCTGGCTCTCTCCTGGCGGCTGCTTCCTGGAACCTGGGCTCCATGGCTCTGTCAGGGCCCCGCTGGGGGGTGGGGTGTCCCTGGGCTTTGGGTGTCTGGGCCCATGACTGGATCCGCTCTGGCGTAGCTGACTTGTATTAAATAATACCACCTATTTTTCAGTGATTTTATCAAGGAATTGGTTGTTTGTTCCTGTGATACTTTTTCGGTTGGTTTTGCTGTTCTTTCTTTTTCTCTCTCTGCAGATGTAGAAGCAGACTCTGACAATGTTGTCTTGCACTCTCTTTTTCCTCTATTTTTATCACCTTTTCTCCCCTTAATGTTTTGTCTCATCTTTTTCTCTTCCTTTTCTTTCTCTTTTGCCTTTCCATTTCTGTGTCCATTGAACTTGAAATACTCCCAAAATAATATCTAATAAAGTGTTCTGCATATATATCAAGTGGAGCACTATAGCAAAAGCAGTAATGCTCCACTTGTGAAAGTAAATCTGTTGCCATTGAGACAGCGGTTCTTAGTGCTACACTGCCAGACAGGACACGTAAAAAAATAAAACTTTAACGAGACAAGACCAGTAAAATCATCAGAATTAGTAGCTACTAACAAATCATTTTGAATCAGCATAAAAAATTGTGATTGTATATTACTTGGAATTTCTTTCAATGTCACTGCCACTCCAGCAAACCTCTAGCACTTTCATGAGCGTTTTATGAGTTTTGATGAGCGTTTATCGGCTTTCCATACGTTTAGTATGTTAAAAAAAAACAAAAAAATGAAAAAAAACTAATAGTTGATTTCATTTACTCACCGATCAGTTACATAGAAGCTTATCCTCTTTGAAATTAGGGGCATTTGGTACCTTTTAGGACTAGACTTCTTTAAGACACACAAGCAGTGATTACAGAGAATTATATCTGGTTGACACTTTTTATTAGTTTAGCCACAGCATGCATTCTTTTGTCACCATACATACAGTATGCACACGCCCAGACTCTATTAAGCAACTCTGAATAACTTAATGTTTACCATCTCAACCATAAACCTCAATGGACACATCATCATGTATGTCTTTTCAATTCTTTCCTCCTCTTTTCCCCATTACTCTCCTTCCCATGTATGGGAGAATGAATAGGCCCAGACAGAGCAGGACAAAGACTTAACATGTTTTTCTCTCTTTTCTTCTGTGCATTGAGAGGATGAGCTGGACTGTACTAATAGTCATTGTGTGTGTGAATGGGACAGAGGGCTTTTTGTGTGTGCGCTCCAGACAGCGGCGCATAAGGCAGGACTTAAGTAGATGTTCGCCAAAGCGTACGTAATGCCAGGGAAATATCAACTAATCCCTACACTCTTTTACCCTCCACCCCTACCTCAACATCAATTCTTCTCCTCCTCCTACTCGCCATCATTATCTTTACCATCATCCCTCCACGGTGCTGCTACACGAAACTTTTAATACACCTCTTGAATCTGGTCAGGAAACCGATTCCGAAATTTAGATGCGGACATTGGACATGAAGCTGAACACCTAGAGAGTGCTCTGCACTCTCTCACTCTCACACAGCACACAGTCATCTGGGGATTGTTGTTGTTTCTTAATCCTGGTGGATTAACACACTAACAGACTCATTTTACCTCAGCCCAAACAAAGAGAGATGTCAAATCACCCACCCAGGGCTGAAGTTGATGATTGTGTTAAAGTGATGTGAACCTGTCCATGTTGGTAGGGGGCAGGGTGGAGTGGCAGGCATCCATATGGATAAAAAAAAAAAATCACACAAAAATGCGTTAAAGACCTGTTGTGAGCATTAAATACACTGAACACTTGTTTATACAGTACCAGACTGCATTATTTACATCAGGTGCCTGCACTCTGATCGTATAGGATGTCATTAGCCGGTGTGCTAACTCCAATATTCTCCTGGAGCTGTGAATGTAAACTGCTTAAACACATAATCTTATATGCTCTGTAGGAAGCTCAGTGCTGTGTCAAACAGTGGTGCTGCAGAGCGTCCGCTAATCCACATGCTAGACTCCAGATTAACAAGAGGGGATGGGTACATGATCGAGGGAGGGGTTACAAAATAACATGCCGGCCAGACCCAGACCCACCCCCCACCGCATCACCCTCATCATCATCGAACATACACACACATAATCTCTTCCCTTGCTCCCTGCAGATTATAATGCTTAGTGCTACCCCTGTGCGACAGACAGTAAGAGGATCTCTGGGTGGCGTCCCCCCGGCCGCTGTCATTGGTCTTCTGGGGAATCCCCCCGTGGCTTCTGGACACCCACAGACAGAATAGGGGTCAGAGGTCAAGGAGCAAGGGTATTAGGGAGAGCATGAAATTAAGTGTTTATTAAAGATACATGAATTTGTTTTGATGAAAGGGATTATTGTGGGTCGACCTAATGATGCCTCCTGAGAAGGTTATCGGAAGCAAAATAAATGTTTTGATTTCTGATTACATTTTAAAGGGCATCATTCAATGTTTTTAAACGTGGTTCAGTTAAAATAGTGATGGGAGACACTAAGTGAAGTGCCAAAAAGGACTGGAGGCAGGAAGGTCAGTTTCACGTGATGCTCCAGTTTTATTTTTTTAGCCATTCTCTCATCAATTACATCATCTATGACAAATGAATCCTCTTTTTAGGCGGGCATCAATTTCGGGTTTTCCTTCTGACTCAGGCACGGATCTGCTTTGCTGATATTTAACCCAGCCCTTGAGCAGTTTGACGTAAAACAATTGCAAACAAACATATACACTTTAAGAACTTAAGTAAGGTGTAAAACAAAAATTAAAATGCAGTTATGGAGGGTTTTGTGCAGGTCACAATGGTCTCATATGCTCTACTTATCTGGAACAAACTTCCACAATACTATAAAAGTGCGGAAAGCCTGAGTTCTTTTAAATCAAGATTAAAAACACATTTGTTTAGGATTGCCTTTGACTGTTCTAGTTAAACTGTTCTACTGAAACATCACTAGCTTAACTTTTTTTTTAATCCAACTGTTTTTAATGTTCTGTTTTGTTTCTACATTTTATTCCTACTTGCTTTTATTCTGTTTTATTTTCCTATATTTTAATCATGTAAAGCACTTTGCATTGTCTCTGTACTGAATTGTGCTATACAAATAAATTAGCCTTGCCTTGCCTCATATGTTTGCATTTGCCCATATGTATAAACAGAATTGGTGCTGTGGGGTTTTGTAGATGTGGAAAAGATGCAGACAGAAGTAAAGAGATTCAGTGTGGCAAGTTTTTGACTTTAATATTAACATTATGCATATTTCATATTTAAAAAAATATGATTTTTTCTTCTCTTAAGCCAGGTGTCGTAAACTCGGGTCATTTAAATGAGTGCAACGTAGCAGGGTGGCTGGTGCCACATGAGCTTGTCTGAGTATTTAAGAAACTGCTAAGCTGTTGGGATTTTATTACATGACCCTTTGTCCCTTTAAAAAGATTGGCCCCAAAATAGAAAATATCTAGTGGGTGGTGGTGTGGAAAAAAATGCCTCGATGATATCAGAGGATAATGGGAAGACTAGTTTTAGGAAATAGAAAGACAGCGAGCAGGGTATTGTTACAACCAAGGTATTCCTAAATCAGATGATCTGCAATAGTAGAAAAAAAACAATGTGAGCCACTCTAATCAGCCAAGAACAGAAAACTGAGGCTAAATTTCAAATAGGCTTACCAATAACAGAACAATAACATATTGGGAAAAATATTACCTGCTCCGATGAGTTTAGATAAGAGTTCTGAGATGACAGGGTCAGAAGTTGGTGTAAACAGCATGGAAGCAAAGGTCCATCCTGCCTTGTGTCAGTGTTTCAGGATGGTGGTGGCAGTATAAAGGTTAGAGGTATTTTTTGGTACAATCTTGGTCCCATGGTATCAGCTGAGCAAAATTTGAATAACAAAGCCTACTTAAGTATTGTTGCCAACCATGTCCATCCCTGTACACCATAGTCTGCCCATCTTCGGATGTCCACTTCCTGCAGGATAATGTACCATGTCACAAAGCTTACATCCCCTAACACTGGATTCTTGAACATGACAAGGAGTTTATTATACATTAAGCACATTTAGGATGTGATGGAATGGGATATTCACATCATGGATGCATAGCCGACAAATCTGCAGCCACCGTGTGATCCTATAAGGGCCTGCTATGCAAAATTCCCTTTTTGCATGTTTTTGTACTTCTATTTGGGTCTCTACTGCTTCGAGAAACTGTCAGCGTTTTAAAAATAGCTTCAAGCCGTGTTTTTGGCAATAAATGATTTGTTGTTGTCTAGAAAGCAAGCCATTTCAAAATCCTCCTTATTGTTACGTCACAACCAGTGGGTACAGCCCCTAACCTAGCAACCCAAGCAGAGTTCTGCCCACTTCACCTGCCGGTTTTACCGCTGTATGCACTGTTCAGCATGAACATGCAGGCTTAGCCCGTTTTGTGGGGGAAACTTTGACATGATTTGTCATTTAGCACAAGCTAACACTAACAACAGGCTACTGATAGCCCTGCCCATTTAGAGTATTACCATTCAGAAACCACTTGCTCCATCCTTGCTGGTTGTGTAAGAGGCTCCGCTTCTTCAGCTTCTGGGTCTGGCTCAGAGTCAAAGATGCATGGTTGTACCATTCTGCATCTGTTTGCAGCCATTTTCATGTGTATAATGTGTGAGTGTAAACATTGAGTTGGAGGGCGCGGTCAGCTACAGCTTATTTGCATAAAAGTGACAGAGCCCTGAAACCGCTCATTCTGAAAGGAGCTCAGAACAGGCGAAACTGAGGAGGTTAAAACTCATTATCTGAGAATGATTTTGTGCAAAAAAAAAATAATGAACATGTTTTGTATAGCACATAAACCTATCCTAAATGTTTAAAATAATGTATAATAGGTACCCTTTAAATAAAGACTTAATGCAACAGGATAACAGTTTCAAGGTTCATAAAGTTGTACAAAAAGACAGGATGTTTTTTAGACAACAGTTACTTTTACAAATCTAATTTGGTCCTAGCACTTTTCCGAGCAGCCATGAACTTTTGCCACTAGATCCAACAAATCAGGATTTACATTAAATAAAGACGCCAAGAGAGATACCTACTGCTAAGAAATTAATTTCTTACATTTAAAAAAAAAAAACACTTTATAGATCGTGAACTGTTCCTTTAATATCCTACATATAAAAAGACATGGGAAGTAACTCTGGCTAAGTTGTCCAGCTTTCACTCACACACAGACTACAAAGATTTGTAACAACTCATGTCAGTAAGTGTTCTTCTTTGCTCACCCCGTCATTCACAAACCAGCTGTGAGTTTTAAAAATTGGCAAAGCTGTTGCTGAATCCTCTTTTGGTTCGTATCATTAAGAACCACTTCAGAAAATCAACACAACTATTAAGCAACGCTGAACTTGAAAAGCCTCGTAAGTCCCAGTTAGCAATTTCCTCCCCATTTCAGCATCAACATTTATTAAGCTCTCCCAGAGAAATCAACGACGACTAAATTATTTTGAGAGAGTGCCTCGGGCAACCGAGGCATACTTGATATGCCTTCAAAAAAAATTAAATATATATATTAGGAAGAACAAGGAGAGGGGAGAGAAGAGAAAAAAGACTAACTCAAAGTAAAAGTAGATGTAATATCTTAATGGCTTTTTGTGGAAAAAATGATAATAGAGAAATCCAATTAAAAGCTGATGATTGGCACTGTGAGGTAGAGACATGAAACTGTTTGTCTGCACCACTGGCTCTATATAAAGCTTTGATTAGATGATGCTAGTAATAGCAGCAGCCAGACTAATAGGCTCTATATTTTTAACTCACTTATACCACAGGCTCTGAGCACTTAACACAGATGTGTAGCCCTAACATTAAAAAGGACACGGACAAAATGGCTGAATACAAATCACAAAAGTATATTCCCCACATTAAGAAAGGAGGAAAACGTTTTCAGATTTGGATGAGGACCTGAAATTATACCGAGCCGTACTGGCAGTGTGCGCGCGCGCGGGCGGGTGTGTGTGTGGTGGCTAAGCGTTTCCCCTAATGCCTCTCAAGGTGACTCGGCCTCCCTCCTTCAGGGCTTTCCTTTCAATTCTTTTTGGGATTGAAATTATGATGAAGTAATTTTTCCACAGAAATTGCCTATGTCACTTGTGGTATCTGTCGGCAAATTTCTCAAGTGTATCCCTCTATCCCTCATCTCCTACTCTTTGGCGGGCGTCTTTTTTTTTTTTTTTCCTTTCTCCGAGCTCTCACTTGACATGTCAATGTGTCAATGTCACATTACGTGGAGGCAATAGATGGAACAATTCAACACATGGGCTGACAGGCAAAAAAATATATGAACAGCCACTTTTTACTTTTTTTTATTATTATTGTTTTTATTTATTTATTTTTTTGCTGCAAAACAGCCGGTCTTGGAGGTTTTTGGTGCTGCTCAAACAGATATGTTTGTAGGTAATATTTAGAAAAATAAAAGTCTGAGAACATCTGCATACCAATTCACAAGAGTACACAGTGTGCACTCGTCAAGTATCCCCCCCCCCCCCCACACACACACACACACACACACACACAGACTCCTCACACTATCATGTTACAGTGAAAAATCACCTGCTTGTTTCAGGGGAAAATAAGAAGCAGTGTGGAACATGTAGTCAGATCGGAGAGGGAGATTCCTTTGAGACCTGTGGCCTAATTTCTTATTTTCAAGAGGAAACTTATCTAATTATACATAAGTTAACTTCCTAGTGGTCGATTCAAGGGCAGCACTCCATGGTGTGACTGACTGTTAGTGCCTTAAAGGAAACAGGGCGATCACAACCTCCTCTCCTTTCGCAGGCGTTTTCTAAACTGGGGTTCTGTTAAAACACGGTGGCAGCTGGAGCACGAGTTTGTGTGTTCTTGACTCATGTGACTCCTTCTGCAGCAAAGCAAATACTCAGCCCAACAGGTACGTTGAAAGAAATCAGATCAGTGAGAGTTGTTCAGTGTTTCTGTGCAAGATCCAGTTTTATTCATTTTACTGTCATGATATTGGAGAAAAGGCAAATAAAGGGTTATTTATAACAAAATCTCTGGGTGGCGCAGAATTGGAAAGTGAGGAGAAAATCCTCTTAAATCTATTTTTCAAACAGAAATCCAATAAATGTGTTGTGCAAATGTATTCAACTACCTTTTTATGTCATACCCATAAATAAATCCATATTAATAATTTGCCTTCGGCAGTGAACTAGTTAGTCCGTATACGTGTAATTTAATCTGAGTGTAAATCTTTCTGTGACGATTATGTGAAGGCCTAAGAGGTTTGTTAGACAACATTGGTGAAACAACGGCATCATGACGGACAAGGAACACAGCAGACAGGGCAGGGATTGAATTGTAGAGAAATTCAAAGTGGGATTAAATTATAGAAATTGAAGACCTGTTTGACTGATGATGTGAAAATGGAAAGGGAGTGGCACAAGTGCAAACCTACCAAGACACGGTTACCCACTTGAACTCACAGGCTGGGTAAGAAGAGCCTTAATCAGAGAAGCAGTAAAGAGGTCCATGGTTAATTTGGAAGAGCTGCATAGATATGTTGGTGTATATTCTCAGTTAATCAGGACATGACAATACAGGGAAATACTTCTAAAACAGCAATGTTTGCATTTTGGACAAGGAAGACAAATGGTTTGAAAGAATATAATGTGAGAAGTGATCTACCTCAAAAATGAAAAACAGAAATTAATTAATAGAGGTTATCTAACGTTCCATCTCTCTAACATAGTGCAGTGGAGATTTCCATCTTGAGACACCTGACAAGAACAACACATTATAATCTCTAACGTTGTTAGAAAGGAATTTCAGAAGCAACAACCCAAAACAATAACATGCATATTTCCACTAATTCAAACACGTCTTTCTCTTTGGTAAAAACACTGTATATACACATTTACAAAAAATTTGATTTTTAATTACATTTAATATATTATTCTTAAACATATTAACTAAGAGCCAAATTGAGTCAGATTCCTTGTTTTTGTGTACAAACCCGGCAAATAAAGCTGATTCTGATGCTGAAACAATGTGCAGGATACTTGGCTGTTGTCTGACTTCAATGGCAAAAGTGATCATGGCTGACGCTCCCAGGCCTTAATCAGAAATGATGAAGCCTTCTGAGTGTGAGGTGAAACAGCTTTAAGTAACAAGAGATGCCTTCTACTAAAGCACTTAAGAACTGCAGCGATACAGAGTTCAGGTTGGAGAATCTGTTTGACGGCACGATGCTAATCTGGCCTTTATGGAAAGAAAGGCAAGAAAAAATCTGTCACTGAAAGAGAGCCGTGATCCTGTTTGGGGTCAGCCACAGGCCATGGAAGATAAAGAGAAAATCTGTGGAAGACAGCGTTTCGTTTACATGAAACCAAAATTGAACTTTTTGAATTATGTACAAAAGACAATGCACAGTGGAAAACAAGCACCAATTCAATTAAATGCTCAAAAACGCTTTGGATTTTTTGATTTGTAAAAAATGTCACAAACCACGTATCCTTCTCTCACCTCTTCAGAGTGATGTAATACTTTGTGTCAATCTATCTCAAAAATCTCAGAAAAATACATTGAAGTTTCTGGTTGTCACGTGATAATATGTTAAAGATATCAAGATGTGTAAGGATATATTACATCATTTAAAAAGTATTGTATTTTATTTGATTCAAATTGCCTAAAATACAGTGTCCACTCCGACACTAAATTTCACGACATTGCCTTAATGTCATGGATTTAGCAATGTGGTGTTGATTTAGTCATCGACGAAAAGGTTGTGGATGCTCTGTTGACATGAATTCCCTTGCCTTAGCTCTGGGACATCTCAGCTCTTATTCTCATATCCAGAAGACATCTTCTCTAATACTGTGTGCATAAAAGGTTCTCATGTTCTGGTTACAGTTCAACCTTAAATTTAATACAAAACTGTTGATACTGCTTATTGAAATTTTCTATCAAATTCAGTTCCACTGGTGTCCGCCATACAGGAACACCATATTCTGCTTGAATCACATCAACTAGTGCGGCGTGCCGGTGCAGTAATAATACTAATGCAAATATATATTCAGGCTACAGGATGACAAGAACAAATCTAAATAAAATCCTTAATAAAGATATATAGTTGACCTTTGAGCTGTGCAGCCATACCAAGCTGTCTGGTTGTCACGATAATAACATTTCAAACTGTTACCACGAAAAACAGTCATTACCATTTTATAGACTGGAAGAAAAAATATAAGGTGCGGGGTTCTTTCAAAGAAAGATAAAAAATGCAATTAATAACATAAAGACATTTCTTACTACTACTACGCTGTGTAACGCAATAATTTCACCCACCTAAAGCTAAATGAGACATTTCTAGCTATAGCTACAAGGACTTACAATTACTGTAATTGGACAACATTGAAAGTTGTCCTATTAAATAATGGACTGACGCACACTTTATGCCCCCACGATCTCCACACACTCTGGTCAAACGCCTGTTTCATCGAGATGTGGCCAGCATGCGGCTAATGAGCGCCACTGCTATGGCGTATGATTATTGTTAATGCAAATAAAAAAATATACAGCAGCAGTAAAAAGCTGATGACACACAACTGTGATCCGAAGGCTCCCACAATTCTGCCAGTGGCTGATATCTCTGTAACAAATAGTTTTGTACTAGCCTAGAGTTACTTTTAAGTTTCAATGCTTCAATTAATAAACCTTTGTGTAACTTTTCAGCATTTGTGACTTTTCACATTCAGTTCTCAGATTTTCTTCAAGTCTTATGCTCTTCTTTCACATGCCAACCAACGGATGACCGAGGGAAGGAGCCAGTTTGGACCAGACATTTAAAAGGCCTCACAGGGGCAGGAGCCGAGGGCCCTAGTTTCAGAGGGCTCAAGAATATTGTGCTTTTAGTTTTTATTAATGCTTCTTTTGCAAACATTGCGCTTTATTTAAAACTGCAGGGCACATGTCAGGTGAGGTGGTTTAATGTTCTTGGATTTTATGAATCTGAACATTATGATACAATTAAATCAACTGAATATGAAAATTAGGAAGTTATGGTACGTCCTTTGGGGAGAAATATGGAGCCATCTGCCAGACGTTTTACACAAACCAGGCATCAATCTGCAAACACCGATGTATGAGTCTACCAATAAATGTATAAATAAGTGTGATGTCAATGAGTAACAGACATTTTTGGTGGATACAGCATCAAAATTGGCTCCAGCCCAGGGGCCAACATCCTTCTAAATCCGGCCCTGGAGCTGGTGTTTGTAAAAGAAATATGCTGCAACTTCCATCCATCCATCCATCCATCCATCCATCCATCCATCCATCCATCCATCCATCCATCCATCCATCCTTCCATCCATCCATCCATCCATCCATCCATCCATCCTTCCATCCATCCATCCATCCATCCATCCATCCGTCCATCCATCCATCCATCCTTCCATCCATCCATCCATCCATACATACATCCATCCCAGCACTAACATAAAAAAGACAAATTTTACCCCCGCAAAAAGGTTTTAGACAAACATGGAGGGACCTTCTGACAGGATGCTCATTGAGCCAGTGTGCTTACTTGATGCACTCATCCACACAGTACGCTGTGAGTTTTTCATGCTTCTTTCTGTCTCTCCTCGGTCCACATTACTCGACTTATGGTTAAAACTCAGTTCTTTATGTAAAACATGAGTGAATTTCAGCTTCGTAGGAAGCAGGGCAGCTGGTCAAATAACTTAAACCAAAGAGGCCAACCACACGGTGGCACTACAGGAAGACAGAGAAAACAAAACCAAGAGAATATTTAAACATATAACCAGATAACCAAACATGAAATAGTAATGAAAGGTGTTATGGCCACAACTACAGCCTTATCATCAATCATCCCGTCGATGTGAACTCGATAAACTTCAGAAACGCTGTCAGATGGACACATATACCGACAGAATTGTAGCAAGAGGCACTTAGCAGAACCAGACCATGAGGCATGAAGACAGAAGGACATGAGATCCAATCTGAGAGTGCAGAGCTGCTCTTTCCTTCTGCAAGTGGAGCCCTTAGGCATGGCCCAGTCTGCTCCCTTCCTCCCTCTTACCACCATATGGACAGAGCAGCCTCCACGCCCGTATATCTCCACAAATACAGCCTCTCAGTTCCTTCTTCCTCAACAAATGATGTACATATTTGGTCATGTGAAAGTAATCATGTATATTTTTTTTCCTATCTCTATGGCTTTGGAGGATGAGTGAATGGGTGGCAATGAGGGGTAATCCTTCTTAATGGAGTCCCCGACCCTCAGATGGATTGAAGTCTACACAAAAGACGCAGATCATGTTAAAACAACAATTTTTGCTCGGGCCAAAGGGGAGAAAACACTGTTTTTATGAAGAACTCACCATCCAACCCCCCCCATCTCTTAATTCAGGCCCCCCTCACTCTACTACGGTCTCCGTCTTTCACCTTCCCTTCACCCCATCCTTTCCTCTCCCTGCCTCTCCTCAAAGAGAGCTGCTGCACACTGACCAGTCTGCGATTTGCTCACGCTTGCTTTGGTCATTACATCACAATCATCGAGCTGTTGGTACAGGAAATACAGGATGATGAAAAGTGTATGTGTGTGTGTGTGTGTGTGTGTGTGGTGGGTGGGGGGGGGGGGGTGCCAGATGAAATGTAGGTCAGTGGAGATGTGCTCGGGGCAGTTTCTCTCTCTGTTTCCCTCTGCCCGTCTCCCTCCCAGGGCCACAGCTAAAGAGGCTAAAAGAGGCGAGGGCCAAAAGTGCGCTTCACCCGCACCTGCCACTCTACTGCTCCACCTTGCACAGACTGGCAGACTCTCGCAGCACAATCCACTCCGATGACAGACGCCGAACAGTGTGTGAGGCTGACACCGAGTGACAGGAGTGGCTCTTTTCGGCAGGGCCACTCTTATACGTCTTTGAAAGAACGCGTTTATTTAGAGTTCAGATTTACCAAATAGCAGCAGAGGCACTCACCTGGCTCAGGCGAGGTCTCTGACGATAAATCTAAAGCAGACCGATGAACTTATTTCTCTTTTTTTAAGTTGAAAATTCATTCAATTACACAAAGAAACGTGCAGCAAAGAGGCGTTTCACATCTCTGTTTACCATTAGAGGATAAAACTGCTCGCCTCAGCAACATCATGAGTGGAAATGTTTGGTTTGTAGACAGCAGCACTGATGAGCTCCACACAATCCAACCACACTCTCACTGGTTTCTACCTCTACTCCAGTTTTAGGGTCATGGTAAGAACTGATTTCATGTTAGCGTGAAGATATTCACTGACAATCCAGATGGATGAGAGAGCTGTGGGAAGCAGGAACACACTAAGACGGTTGTCAGTCTATCAGAAACAACTAAAGCATTTTATTCATACATTTTTAGGATTTACATGCTAGGCTAGGAGCCCACTGCTGTTCAGTCGTTGTACAGTGCGGTCCACACTGCAGCTTGTAACCACTGTTTTGTTTCCACATCATTATTTTCAGCGTTTCCTAGAGGACCCCGCCCTGAAAACCATCCTGACAACACCTGAGACAGTTTGTGCCAACCGAGCGGTCTCCGCTTTCTGTGACATTAGATCTGTTAACCTGCCTGTCCTAAACACGACCTGTGTAGACCAAAGGTGACGTTATTAATCGCGAGTGGAGCCACCCCAAGAGATCAGAAGACACTATAAACGCTGCACTAGTTGTGTCTACAAGTGTAGATTCTGTTGTGAAATAGCAAAACCAAATGTGAGGTTGAGCTTTGATGTTTAAAATGTTGCAAATCATTGCGGTCTGAGTATAACTGTGTGTTTTTTTCTTACTAAAAGTTCTTTCTGTTGAACAGTTTAACCTTTTAGAAGCAGCACCTTGCATGAGGGTACAATCACTTATACTAAAGAAGTAAGGTCAGAGTATTTAAAACCATGTCAACATCAGGGAATAATAATATTGGCTTTTTCAGATATTATTTTTGTATCTGTCTTTTTCAGGGACAACATCGTGTTGGATAATTTCCATCTTCTTCTCGGTCGTCCTTGGAAGTCATCGTCCATTTGATCAGATGACAGATGAAGTACCACAGCGTGTAGCTTTCTCCATTTGGAGTCAGTCGGGGTTCGCCCTTATCCGTCTCAGCTCTCTACCATTCTCCCAAACATTTCTCTTGTTTACAAGGGAGGAAGTTGTCTGTTTTGATGGTCATTGCATGGGGACAACAGGAGCCTTACTTACCAGTATTATGGTAGTGACTTTAGCAGTTCACATGCTAGGAGAATGGAGCAGCAGCTGTGTAAAGCAGCAGAGAGCAGGCTAGGTAACCAAGAAAATAGCCAGACAAGTTAACCCACTAATATATGGTTGTTAAACTCCTACTGTCACATTATAAAAGGATCTTTAAGAACCAATGACATCCTAAACAATATGCACTTTTCATGAAACCCCTGTCAAATTTCATATTTTATTTCAGCTTTCTGCCACTGGGTACATCTATTTTAAAAGGCCTTTCCAACAACCTGCCGTTTTAATGCTAACTTTAAAATAATCTCATTATTTTTAATTGAAGAGCAGTTTATTTCTTCATTTTTTCCTGAACATCCTCAGCTGAGAAAACATATTTCTAAATCATTGTCACGATTATGTGGAATAGCTGCCTCTAATTTTTAGCACCGTGTCTTCTCACTCTCCTTATGTACTAAAATCAAAGTAACAAGTAAATGTCTTGCAGTGATCAACCATTTAGCAGTTTGATTGGTGTGTTTATAAAAGTCGGCTATGTTATGCAATTTTATTTTTAACTTTTTGTGGTAATATAATAAAACCAACTATTCATTTTTCTTTAGGCTATGTGAATGCTCCTTCAAATATATAGTAAATAGAGTTTAGATATTATTACATGGCTGATATTATATCTAGTTAATGCTTATTAATATTGGTTATGTGAAACATAATGTAAATATTTAAACATGGATCATACGAAAGCTTAGTTGATTTTTGGTGTTTGGCTGTAGTTGGAAAACCCCAGCTCAAATTTTATTTAGTGGCTGAAATGGCTTTGGACCATACGGAGCTGCTAAATGGATGTTTTACCCAACCATCATAATAATTCTGTAAAAGTGGAAACTGAGGAAAACTGCCATGAACAGAGGCAGTCAAAGGCTAATACAGCTGTATTCAATAAATTAGAATATAATTAATTTATTTCTGTGACTAAGTTCACTAAGTGAAGTGAGTTATATTTCACACATACGTTTCAAAGTCTTTATTTTTGTTCATCAGTTTCTGCTAACAGCTAACCTAAACACGTTTAGGATTAGAATATTACAACAGATCAATAAATACAGAAATGTGGGCTCAATGAAAAATATGTTCAAATACTGCTGAAAGGTTGCTGCTTTCAAAAGGTAATTTTAATCAGACAAACAAGCGTCATCGAAATGCATGTTCTAATTTATTGAACATGACTGTGCCTTTAATATGTGTGTTCATAGGTTTATGCGATGCACAAATATTGCAACTGCTATAATAACTGATTTTACTTATGTAAGTGGAGGAATTTTGCAACATAGAAAGGTTGACTGACAGCTTGGCTACATTTAATACATCAACCCATAGAGAATAAAAAAGTACATTCCTAAAGCTGACCTTGGAGTCAGTTCTGGTACCCTTTGGGGCCCACCTTTGATTATGGGGTCCTCAGCAGCTGCTGAATCTGTGTATGTCTGGTCTGGCTCTGACTATGGAGTTTACATTATGTCATATTGTGGAAAGTAGTAAACATTCAGTCATTGAATAAAACGTAAACTGATTGAATCAGCAATATAACTCATTTATATTCTGTTCTAAAAATGTAACTCCATATTTACAGGATTACTGAAATTATCAATAGATTTTCTCTGGGAATTTATTTGCAACATTTGAACATTTCCATTATGTAGAAATCCACCTTTTGCAGACTTATAATTTGACTGCAGTCCATCAAATACGAAAATGTTTAGCAGAATTCTTTTAATAGTTTAATTTTAAAATATTTTTTGCAAGAATATGGTAATCAAGATTAATCAATCAATCGACTTCACTGTCAATTTCTTCATATGCTCCAGACATACAAAGAGATCGAAATTACGTTTCTTTCCTCTATGAGCATAATCACAGCACTCACAAAGAAAACCTTAATAACGATGCTGCCAGGGGGGACCATGGGGGTGATGGAGCACCAATCAAAATCCAGATGATCTCAGACATATTTTTATGAATATTAAATTCAAACATGAGCGGACAAGTCAGCGAGTTGTAAGATTAGTTTTTTATATGCCTGTTTATGTTGTACTTCATAAAGGGCCATTTACTCCTGGCCTAGTGTACACTGATGAGGCATATCATTATGACCACCTGCTCAAAACCGTGTAGGTCCCCCTTTAGTTACTGAAACAGATCTGACCCATTAAAGCAGGGACTGCACTAGACCCCTGAAGGTGTGCGGCGGTATCTGGGACCGAGATTTGAGCAGCTGATCCTTTAAGTCCTGTTAGGGACAAGGCGGAGCTTCCACAGATTGGACTTGTTTGCCCAGCACATCCTACGGATGCTCGACTGGAATCAGATCTGGGGACTTTTGGCCTAGTCAGTGCCTTAAATTTGTTGTTGTGCTCCTCAAACCGTTCCTGAATCCCTCTTGTTTTTTTTCATTTTGTTTTGTCAGTAACAATCCTTAGCTGGGCTGTGTGAGACAAAGTAACATCCACAAGCAATCAAGGTTTTTCTGCATAACTTGGTCCAAAGCGTCACACAGACTGCCAGTTTTCTTCCCCACATTATGCATCCTGGTGCCATGTGATTTCCATGTAAGCGAGGTGAACCTGGAGGTTCGCATGATGCAAGAGAAAAGGATTCCATCTTCCACTGACCTGTCATCATACTCTGATGTCCTTCTTACCGTCGTTGGGTCTGGAGGGGATCAGCATGGGTAGCCTGAACAGTCTGTGGTTATTTGGCCCCATATGCAGAAAATCGACGCACTTTAAATTATGACACCTTTCTATAAGAACTAGATTTAAGTTCTGCAGCTTGTTTTTTTTGGATCGGGGCTAATGAGGGAACCTTTGATCCCAACATGCATCAGAAAGTCTTGCCCGTAACCCCGTCACTAGCTCAACTCTGGTCCATCCTATGACCATCTTTACAGCTGATCACTGAAAACCAGAAACATCCCACAGGAACTGCAGTTCTGGTGTTATTCTGACTGAGTCATCCATTTTACTACTAATAACACACTGACTTTGAGGACAAGAAAAGCTGATCGGTTACTGACTTCCCCTGTCAGTGGTCGCAATGGCATGCCTTATCTGTGCACACAGCATAATAAAAGCTCCAGAAATTGTGTTTTGGTGTTTGTTTATACTCTGCCTCCCACAGGTTATCGGTGGACCCCATCTAGCTGCCTCTTTGAAGGCGGTCTGGATCCGGCCCTGCGCCTTAATTGCACAACACTAACTGGATGTAGAAACTTTACTGTTCTCAGACTGTGTAACGTGTGTGAAGAGTGTGGGGGGGGGGGGGGCTTGGGGTTGTCAAAGCTTCGGGCTGCGGGCGATTGCAAGGAGAGAGTGGGAGGAGCGGAAAGTGCTCCAATCCAATCCGGGCCGCCGGGTAAAGCCTCTCCTCTGCGCTCTCCCCTCCCTCAGCCCACAGAAAACAGTGAAACCCTTCCATAGAGGTGAGAGCGCAGATGTCACGGGAAACGCGACCAGACGAGCAGAGCACACCGACCGACCTCAGCCCGCCTTCCTGCGCCCCAGTCCGGGATGCTTTTGTAGCGCAGACACGCTTTGCACTCAGGGCAGCCGCAGCCAGTGGACGCTGACGCAAATCATCCACGCTCTTGTCGTCGTCGGTGTTATTTTTAACCAAGGATCCTTGCCGCCCCACAAAAAGCCCCGCACAGCACGGCAGCCACCCTGTTTTTAAGTGTTTCTTTTTGTTTCTTCATGACTGCTGCGTTGGGAAGCGAGCCTCAGCACCAGCTCCAGCAGCGCCAGCACGATGCGAGGTAAGATCCATCATCCCCGTGGAAATACACGCGCACACGCCGAGTGACACGCTTTACTCCACAGTTGACCGCGGGAGGAAATCGTCTTCTTTTCTTGTTGTTGTTGCTCTTGTTGTCACTTTTTTATTTGACACCTGCCACAGCCACTTTACAGTGTAAAAAAACATTTCCACGCGTGTTTATTATGGCATGCAAATCGACTTCTAAATCCAGTTGGATCTGTGATTACAAATTAAAAGTGGCAGGATTTGCACGTCAAGCGCCGCCGGACCCAGTCCGATTACATGCAGAAGTTGGAGTTTGTTTTAATGGGTTGGTTGTCGGGTGATCAACTTTATTGAACCGCGTTGGGTTAGGAAACTTTTCAAGCGCTCCACTAACCCATTTCCCCCCAACGCTGCATGCGCATCGCGCTCTGGACGTTCAACTCCAATGTTAATGTCCTGTGCGCAGACTCATGGCCAAACACGCACAAACTCACACCCTGTGTTTTACGCAGAGATAGCATACTGACCCACGGGTTAACGCAGTCTATGAGCAGTTTCTTGCAGGGAAAATCAATCTAAAAAAAAAAAAAAAAAAAAGCATTTTTTTCGTTTTTATTTGAACAGTTCATCATTATTATTATTTCAATTCCAACAAGATCGCATCAGTATTACACTTTGGGGGATTTTACCACGTCTTCACTTCGTGGATTTAGGTCTTATGCAAAGTTGCCACGCTGCCCAAGATGGATGATGGTGTGTTTTAGTAGTCTTTAAATCAGCCGGGTTAACTCTTGGTGCCATTTGAATCAGGCCAATTGTTTTTGAAATCATATTGACAGGATCTCTAAATGGTCTGATGTCTGTGCATGAAATTTAATTCAAATAATTTTAGTTCACCTGCAAATGGCCTGAAATTCACAAAACTGCTTCATAATATTCTGTAATGATGTGCATGTTTTAAAAAAATACAAAAAACAAAAAACAAAAAAACAGCTGCACCCATTGGAGGGAAAACCAGGAAGACTTTGAATGAGGAACCAATATTTTGGTTACATTATGGCACAGGTGTGTGCAATTGACAAAAAAAATTAAAATAGAAAAAAATTTAAAAAGCATATTTATAAATACAAATTAATCAGTCTGGAACTAACATTCCTGTTATTAATGGTAGTAATAGAGATGCACCGATTAGGCCTTGCCCAGCCAGTCCGACTCTCTGATTCTCTTTGCAGTCACATCTGCTGGTTCCATTTTTATTTTACTTATTTCTATAACATAAAAAAGAGGAAATAATGTGCCTCTGGTTAGTTGATAACGGTAGTAGTTAAGAAACCTACAGAAAAAATAAATAAATCTTGAAGGTCCCCCCCCCCTTTTTTGCATCAAAGCACATGTCACTAACCTTTATCTGTTTATTACATTTTAAAAAGTGCATCAAAGCACCTGCTGTTAGTGTTTATAGAATAAAAAATATTGCAGCTTCTTAGATTACATGCATTTAATTGAAACAAAAATCCAGAATTTTTAATATTTCACCCATTGATCACTGATAGGAGCCAAAAAGGCTCCTATCAGTGATCAGATTTCTGAAGGATTGATTGGTGCATTTCCAGATAAAAACGATTGAAAAAATATATTCAACGAAACATTTGTGCCGTTTTATAAAAGTGTGTGCGATTTTGAATACTTTAATGTTTTTTTAATTGAAATAGCTGTTATTAAAGGCAAATAAAAATCTCTGTTCATTCTGATGTCTTCTGAAGCTATGTGCTACAGTAGCTTCAGGCCGTCAAAGCTTGAGCCAGTAAAATCAGGAGAAGCCCCCCCACCTCTCTCCGTCTCTCTGTGTAATCCCATGGCAAACGCCTCTCTCATCCACGTTGTATTTTATCCACGTTCTAATGGGTCTTGCGTCCACTCTCGTGCATGGAGGCTTTTTTGGAGGGGGGGGGGGGGCATACCGAAAGCTCCTGCTTTCACTTTATAGCCGTGCTAGGCAGAAGAGGCCCCCAAAGCATCTCCCTCTCCCCTCTTTAAGCATGGCCCCTCCCTCCAACCTCCTCCCTCTCTCCCTCTCTCCATCTTCCTCTCTCCCTCTGCACGCCCCAAAGGGTTTTGTCAGATAGAATTAAATCAGTGTGGGTTGCGCGGCCCCCGCTCCCAACCTGTGTCTGTGTATGTGTGTGAAGTCTGGGCTGCCCTTACACAGAAATTTGCTCACAACCAAGGTTATGAAAAATAGAGGCCTCTCATGAGCCATGGTAATTAACATTTAACAAAAGCTACAACTCCTGAAGCCCCCGACCGAAGATGATGTCACCACATCGCCCGGCGTGGAGCAGCCGGGAAAAAATAACTGACACAACATCATCGGGAAACGCAGTCGGCATCTCAGCATGTTTGTTCTTTTTTGAAAAGGGTCGGCATTAAGCATACTAGGCGATCGTGTCCCTATGTTGATACGCGCCGTGATTTGTTAGAAGTGCTTTTAACAATGCCAAATAACTGTGATGGTAGCCAGGCTAAACTTTAAGTAATTTAATAAAATCCAAACCATTACATTTATTATTTAAGCATCAAGCTATAACTCGGTGCAATGATAAATGTGCAAAACTCTCAAATAAGTTGTTTGTCAAATGAGCATCTGATAAACAACTCTTTATTCCTCACAAAAGTTTGAAATAGTTCAAATTAATATGTGGCCAGGGCCTAGCTAGAGATTTTAGCTGAAGTTTAAATAGACAAAATAAAGCTGATGATTCACTTACATTTAGAGTAATACAAATTACATGAATCAACTATGTGCACCTGCAATCTGTATATCCATAGTTTCTTACTGCCCAAGTGATGCTTGCATTAGTACATTAATCTTGTTTCTGTCTTTGATTGCTTTATTTTTAGCCTATGAAAGCCTTTGAAACCTTTGGATGCTCTGAGGTCAAACGAGTTTAGCCACAGTTGTAAAGAGGGGACCACTTAATCTACATGAGTGGTGAATCACGGTCTCTCCTACACTTTACCTTTTGGAAAGGCTGCGTACTCTCATAGAATGATGACGAGCAACAGAGGAGGCCAAGAAGTGTTTAAAATTGTGTTCTGGTAATAATGTATCAAAGAGAGCACCAAAAAGACACTCAGACACAAAGAAAAAGCAGCTGCACTACGCATGACGGCCTGATGCCAATAGAATTAGTCCCATCCTGCTTCGCTTTGGAGGCTTGTGCGAGCATCGATTTGTCCAGCTCCAAAGCATCCCGCTGATCAATTTTTAGTCAAAGCCAACGGAAACAGTCCGTCCACATAGATCTTTGGAGCATAAAACCTGGACAGCTTCTGGTTCTGTTTAATGTCAAAATTTCTAATTTAAAGGCAAAAAGATCGTATGCATATTTATCAGTTCAAAAGTTTTCTGCATACATCGAATGTGAAATCTTTAATTGTTAATGGAGATAACACCTCAAGCACAAGCTCTAACTCTGTATCTGTTAACAACTAAGCTAGTTTGAGCATATGTTTGTGGAACAGGCGTAGAAAAGGCGATGTTGCCTTCTGTCGAAACAATGTGAAAGTGTTGTTGAGAAGTGAATGAATTCCGTATAAAGACGTCTAAATTTTCCTGCAGGATGGTAGGGCTGAGAAAATGGCACCTATGGCTTAACCTCTGACGCCTGAGGGTCTATTTTCCAAAAAATGCATACTCATACTTTATAAGGCATTTCTCAATCTGCACAATGCCTAAACTGCTAATCTTGTTATCAACTAACATAGGCCCTGGAGGATGATGTGGATGTGAATATTTGAGAGTAAATATTTCTGGGCCTGAGTAAATGAGATTTAAATGCCTAAAATTTTTTATTTTGCCTAAAAAAAACAACAGATATTTACATACAAAACTTCTCACATTTGCTGTAAAGAAGGAAATAAACACAATACATTGTAACTACAACCTCTTGGTTACATCTGTAGTAAGTTTGGTGTCCATATAACAAGCAATTGAGAAAGTATACATGTTTAGATTGAAACAAATCCAAGCAGACCTCTGTTGTTTGTGTGCCATTTTGGCACAATTTTAAAAATTTGGAACTTATTTATGAAATCGAAAATGTGAGATGCTATTATATATTTGGTAGATACTTTTGTAGAGGAGTCACAGATAAAGATCTGGACAGTCAGTCAGCTCCAAGCGCGTTATTATTGCTAAAGAGCTCAAGCCCCCTAGAAAGGGTGCTCACGAGGTTTACAAACTTTTTCTTTGCTAAATAAAGACAAGGATGACTGAGGAGAAACAACCATAAAAAACTTTTTCCATGTAAGTCCAGTGTTTTGACAGAAAACTCGTTATTGTGCATGAGAAGTAACAATTGTTTATCATTAGTGTGCCTTATTAAGCTGTAGAGATGCAACAACCAGGAATTTCCATACAAACACCCTGTTTTACATAACAGAAATGTGCAGCAGTGTGTTTGATAGAGGGAGTAACTTTGATTCCAAGTAGAAATAAAGAAATTTCAGTTATTTCCATTTCTGAATTGAAGCACATGCTCCTAACCTTTATCTTTAGCTGCATCAGAAGTAAATGGGCTTTTTTAGGTTTGATGCATTTAATGAGTAGGGGAATAATCTGATAATTCCGTAATTGCGCTGCAGTTAATTGGCCAGTCGTGATCTCTGATTGATTGATTGGTGCATTCCTAATAAACAAAGTCACCTGTGTGTCTGCATACAACTACAAATCATTACATATGAACTGAAACACTTCACAGTTACTGTTAAACTAGACAACTGAGAGACCCATTGCAGAATCAGTCAGCAAACCGGTTAGCGAGATGTTATTTTAAGCAAATTGCACTTTTCCACTGTCGCCACCAAGTCAGTTGTTGCACACAATAGCGGGCACCTGGCCTGAGCAGCCCCAGCACGCAGCCTTGAATCGCTGTGTTTGTGGTCGGCTTTCGAGCCAAGGATTGTTGTTTGTGTTGTTTATTGTTTTTTTTTTTGTGCTGACTAATGGCCGAGCGTTATGTAAGAAGAGAGGAGAGATTACCCCGAGCCCATGCAGGCCACACTGTTAATCCTTCAACTCAGCCCTACTGACTCTGACTGAGGTACCACCAGAGAGCTGCTCTAACACACATTCAGGGGGGACTCCTCGCCGTCTCCACGCCTGACTCCGGGTACCGATGCTCCAGTCCTCACCTAGCCTCTCTTCCTGACCTTTTCTGAGACGTCGGCAGAAAACTAGTTGCATGCGTGGCCTGGATGAGAGTCCCATTGAGTTGCTATCACGGCTCATGTTTGTTTAGCACAGGCTCAGCGTGCACCCTGTGTTGGTTTTATCACTCTGCGGCAGTCTAGGGGGGCTACAGGCTATCGTTTTTTTCCCCCCTTCTTTTTCTTCAGTCAATTTACTCCACTTTGTTAAATCTTAATACACACAAAGCACGGGCTATGCGGCACACTTTGCTTTGGGTTTCTGCTTTATTTTCGCCCGGGAGGGATGCCAGCCCCAACCGCTCCCAGACTCAAAATATGCCTTGAAGTCACAGAGTCCTCTGACAGCTCCTTCTGTTTTTGTCACTTTTACTCATCCATAAAGGCAGCTTGTCTCGGAAGGCACAGTGAGATTCAATATTCACATTTTTCTCCCATTTAGAAATAAAAACTGAGAGGAGGTGGGCAATGCCTAGCGAGCACGTAAGACGAATTCAAAGATGAAGAGCAAGACCAACTTTGGTCCAAGGCCACAGGACAAGCTCAAATACACTCCAACCGTGTAAATCAACTGCGCTCTTTCAAAGCCGTCACATTGCCATAAATAGAAACATCAGTCTACTCATAATAAGGAACCTGAATGGGAATCCCTCAGCCTTATAAACTGTACACAAAAATAGACAAAGGGAAGCAAAGAGGGAAGAATGTGAGTGAACGAGTGGGATAAGAATAAAAGGGTACGTAAGAGAGAGACTTAAGCGTTATATAATGACACAATCGTGGTCATGTGCGTATGTCTGCTTGTGCAAGAACGTGTGCAGAGCGACAAGAGAGGGTGTCCTACAGGCCTAATTTGTGTTTATCTACGTGCACGGCGGGACACGCTGCAGGCAGACAGACGGAGGCAAACTTTCGTGTCCTCGGATTGCACTTCCACTCTGCAGCCTCCCCTGTGCAATGAGTAACGCGAGTGCCTGCAATAGCTGCATCCAAAGTCCACGATCGCAAACCACCTATTAGACTTTAGCTAACCCTGAAAGCAGATTAGTGTATATACTGAGGGAGTGACAGCGTGTTTAACACTGCAGCCTTTGTATTTCTACTTGATTTAGTGCAAAAACATATAAATGCATATTATTCCTTTGCTTCTGCATTGGTCGGTTTTCTATCTTTCTTCAAAAGGGGTTTTCCCCACAATGGACAAAAAAACCCCAAACAAAAACAAGACAAAAATAAACCATTATTCTCTATTTTTGTACCAACAAAAATAACTCTCCTTTGCAAAGTGACTCTGAAGGTATATAATGATAGATGAAGTTTGACATCCCAAATTATCTCTAAGGTGGCCACAGTAAATCCTCTGTTAAGGTGTTCCATTGGTTGCAGGTGAATAGCACGCACGGTCTACAATAAGCCTATAATATGATTTAGCCTACTGTTGGCATCTTTTCTTAATGACAAAGATTAAACTGTTTTAGTGCTGCTAATCTCATTGAGGGGACTCTTATTTGGTCTACCGTCCTTTCTCTCCCCTCTCCAGGCTGCAGCTCTATCTGCGCTTGTGCGCGCGAGAGAGGCTGTTGACATTAGGTCTGCCGTCATTCACAAAGAGAATGCAATTAGGAAACACAGACTGCCGCTGCCTTCGCTGCTCTCTCGGCTCAGATTTAACATTCAGAAGACATTCTGTTAAATCCTCCCACTGGAGGCAGAGAGCAGGTGAAGAGAGTTACAGGTCGGGTCGAGTCAGACTGAGCCGAGCCGAGCCGTTTGATAATCTTTGTGATCAATTTGCCTCTGTGAGAGGTGCCCCTGGGGGCCACTTTGGGGAGAACCTTGTTAGGCTGAGTTAAATTGTTGCCCGAGGCGAGCTATTAGCGGCCATCCCTGGGAGAGGACGCGCACACACACACACACACACGCGGCCGCACATGTGTGCGCTCACACACTCACTCGCTTTACCAGCCGCACTGAAGCACACACATGTTGTTGTAGTCTATTAAAAACAAAGATGAAGCTAAACGAGAAGTCAAGCATCTCTGTGTGCTCAAAAGAAAAGATTATTTTGTGTCTTTTCTGTCTGTGAAAGTTATGAGAATGCTTGGAAACAGCAATTATAAGAGATGCACCAATCCATTGGTTCGATTAATTAAAATACTGAAAGACCAGGTTTTTTGTGTGTGTCTCTCTTTATTAATTGTATCAATACCAAGAACTTCCATAATTTTTAGTCCACAAACCAACATCAGGCACTTTTATTCACACTCTGGTTTAGCTATATAAAAGTCAGAAAACGGTTATTATGAAAGATTTAAATGTATTAAACCAGGAGGAACTTTTAATGCCACAATGTTCTGCTAGATTTGAAATTATTACATCCAACCTGGAAACCAGAGAATTTTCTTTTTTGGTTAATATGAGGACAATAAAGCTGCATCAGCAGTTAAGAACTTGCAGAAAACTGCAAATTTGTATTGACCAGGGAAAACGTGATTAGGGCGTCTTAAAAAAATATTTACTGCAAATAGATGGGGGATTAATCCATATTTAAATAAGAAAAAAATACCCAGATGTACAACTCTTAAAGCAAAAGAGATGCTTTGGGACATAAGTTGCTAGAACACAACTCTGTTCACAGATGTATACAGGAGAAAATGGCAGATAAATCCTGAAACTGAAAGAAGTAAAATTTAACGTAATGTAGACAAAAGAATAATATTAAGTAGCTTAAGAAAACGTGTTTTTCTTTCAAAATGAGACAAATTTAGGCATTAAACAGCAGAATGTGTAAAAGCTTGACAGGAGGATTCAGTTTAACGACTAAAAAGATTACTAAGTGCTGAACTTTTATTTCTCTTTGCAAGTTTTGCCTTTTCGGTTCTCTTCATAAAAGCCTTTCAAGAACATGAATGCATGGACACATCACGCAGTCAGGTTTGGTAAGAAAGTGGCCAGTTTTCATTTTATTTTGTTAGCTGTCCCCACTCTGTGCAGCTCTCTTTATTAATGCTTTAAAGTCCATTCAATCTGATTTATGCCAATGTCCCCGTCTCCTGGTTTTGTTTGAGTGATCGCTGACTCTACAAAGGAAAAAAGGAAAATTTCCCTCATTCTTACGTAAGACCTGAGTTTTTGTCACCCCTCTCTGTTTTTCTATTTTTCTCTGTATGCTGGAACAACCACTTTTCCTCTCCCTTCCCCCTCAAAGACCCACACACTCACACTGTCATCTGCAATTAGGCTCAACAGGAACACCATAGTAAGAGGGGTGCGAGGTTGAGGGAGGACAGCCATCGCCAACAGATTATTTTTGACACTTTCTCAATCAGTGCGTTTTTCTGTATTCTTTTGTGCGCTGAATGAATTCAACCAACCAAAGCACGAACAGGGCTTTAACAGCTCGGTGCGAACACATGCCTGTTAACGTGAAGTTAAATGAAAAGCAGCTGTGTAATATAGGTGGCAGGAGAGCTCGCGGTTGTCTGCGTGCGTTTCGGTCGTGCCACGAGAGCGTGTGCGTTCGTGCAGCCGACTTCAGCGCGGTAATGACCAGATGCAGGCCTCTCACACTTGCAGTCGCTCCTTCCACGCTGATGCGCTCACTTGGTCCTTAAGGAAAGGTCAGGGGCCATCAGGGTCTTACAGGTCACCTAGGGGGTTGGACTGTGAGACTGTGTGTGCGTGTGCGTGTGTGTGTGTACAGTGGCCTTGAGAGGCAAATCTGAGGCGGCAGATGGGCAGACTGTGTGTATACATGCATGCATGCATGCATGTGGGAGTGTGTGTGTCAAAGCAGGGGTTGAGTTAACCCTGTGGATTTTTTCCCACGCCTCTGTCTTCTCTTATCTGTGCAAGGACACATGCTGCACTGGGATGGAGACGGTGTGTGTGTGTGTGTGTGTGTGTGTGTTATAGGTTAGATGGGGGAGGGCAAGTTTGAGAAACATACTGTAAAGTCTGCTGCTTTTTTGTTTGAACGTGGTTTGCAGTTCTGAATGCATTTAAGCATGTCTGAATGTGTGCCTCAGTCTGCCTGAACATGTCTCCGGGAGTGTGTGTGTGTGTGTGTGTGTGTGTGTGTGTGTGTGTGTGTGTGTGTGTGTGTGTGTGTGTGCGCGTGTGAATCGATGCACTGGATGACAGCCAGTGGCCCCCTTCTGTTCCCTCTCCATGGCGTCCAATCACACCGTGGCACAATATTCTCTGTGCAAACTGCAGCTGATCCCAGACCTGCTATCTGAGCAATTACCCAGAGTGCTTTGGGGCTGCACAGCAAGCTGGACAAGCTCATACCCTCTGACATACAGCATGGGTGTGTGGGGGGGTGAGAGTGACTGAAGTGTATCTGCGTGTGGGGAGGAGAGAGAGGGTTAAGGTGATGGATGGGGATAGTGTATTTATGTCCATGCAGCAGCAGTGTGACTGTCTATATAAAAAAAGGATGAAAACTTTCTTGGCGCCAAGAATTACAATGGGGGGGAGTGGAGAAGGGCCCACTGGATGGCATTATGATTATTACTATGACACACTGCACAGCAGACTGTACAGGATAGGGATTTGTGAACTTGTAGAAAATGAATAGGGAGGTTTAGGTTAGCATGCTAGTATAATGTTACCAATCAGGCCATTTGGCTCCCTTCATCAGTTTGTAACATGTTGCATTTAATTTCTTCCTTCTTCGGTTTCATGCCCACAAACAAATTGTTGAACTATTGTACCAGTTTATCGTTGTATAATAGTTTCTAGAGGGACAGCCCATCTATTTTGGTTCTGATCCTCTTTTATGACCATTTGATTTATGACATTTGACAGCTTTTGACCCCCAATCAAATAAAAATAACTCTTAGCCCTCAGCTGACAGATAATATTTGGGGTCATTGTTGTCATAACACCACACATCCTTACTGGGCCGATTAAACTATTAATCGGATTGAATCATTTCGTAATCGATCATTAAATGGAATATACCGACTCTAAAACATGTCATTTAAGCTGAAAGAACAACTCACTTAGAGCAGTAATTAAGTCAAAACTGAACATATATATATATGTTCAGTTTTGTTTATTTACATACATACATATTTACATATATATATATATATATATATATATATATATATATATATATATATATATATATAATCACGTCCTGTGGGATATTTCGTGCTGACCATCAATTCTTACCCATTTTACAAACAAGTAATTAAAAATAATTTTATGAATTCTGTAAGAAAATGTGGTTTTGTGTAATTATTGTAATTTTGTATCCAACATTTTTGGCCACACATCTGGTCAGAACTGAAGCAGTCCAAATAAAGCACAATTTTCTATTGCGTTAAAGTCCTGGTTATTTTGTCCCTTCCTCATTTTGTGCCAATTTAGATTTGCCACAAAACAACCAACCCTTACTTGTTTGCTGCCTTGTTACTTTACTAATTCTTCTCATTGCCCACTGTAAAGACATCAGTCAGTACTGTCTACCATCAGGATTTTGCTCAGGGAGGTTGGATCAGGGGTCCTAATCGGACATTTCATTCGTTTCGACTGGCCAAATTAGAGATCAGGACCTCAAACAATGGAAACGGGGTGTAATTTCCTTCAGAAAATAATAATATACAATTAAATTATATATGAGACTTGAGCAATTTTATGACTGTAAAGAAAATAAACTGATTCCAATTGTTTTGGAACATGGGTATGATATGGTAGTAGGTGGGGACAAAATGGAGACATGTGGTACAAAAGGGGGTAAAAAATTGGTAAAACGGTAGATTAACCCAATCCGCATACATAAACAAAAGAAGAAAACATTGCCAGTGTATAAATCATATTTGCTCAACTGTAGCAGTAAAATGTGCCTTAAAGGTTTGTAATCCTCGCCAAATGCATTAGTGGAGCTCTAGGGTGGCATCTTGGGCACAGAAGTGGATGTGCAGTATGGAAGTCAGACAAAAACAATAAAAAATGTTTCTGATGTTATATATTTCGTTAAGGTAAGCTGAAAGTCCGTCGCTCCTCAGATAATTCTCAATGTTTCAGACAGGCGGCAAAGGAACATAAAAGTAAAGCAGCGCGCAGCGGACCATATGCAGTAGCAGTTTTTCATTGATTTTAATAGGACAGTATGATGTGGAAACATGACAGGAGGCACAGGGGAGATAACCCAAGTAAGCACTGCTGTAAGCTATTCCCAGCAGTGTGCATTAACCCACTCGGCAATCGCGCCACCAGAACTTTTCTCCGTGTTTTTCATCATCGACTGCGAGACAGAGGGGTAGAGGAAGAGCGTGTTTCTCTCTCTAAGCTCGGCGCGATAAGACTGAAACAAGGTTTTCCCTGAGAGACGGAAATAGATCAGAAAACAGAGAAACTGAAATCATTTCCCAGTCACACAGCCACTTATTGGAGGCGCAACACTCAGACACAAGCGAAGAAGTCAAACAGACTCAAGTGAAGGCGATGATCGCATAATTCAACGGCATATAGGCATCTAAGATCAGCGTCGCAGCTGTTCGGATTTAACAAGGGGTGGTGGGGGGTAAAACGCCCATCTCCTTCAATTTCCCCAAAGATATCTAGTTAGCTGGGAAGCAGCTATACATATTTTTTTAATGAAGGGGAGATACCACCCACATTCATCTTCCCAAATCAACCCCTGAGACTACAGTGGGAGTTGTGTTTGTATTTCTGAAGAGGCTGACACTGGCAGAAGTTATGCCAGAAAGTGATTCCAACTGTTCTATAAAGTGCAACACTAAAATGCAAAGCTCTGCTGTGCTCCCCGGCGTTGTAGCTGCATGACATTGTGTTTTGCTTCGGGTATGTTTCTGCTGCAGATCCCCTCCAGGCGCAGTGAATGAAACATGCATGTCCAGTCTGGCCCTTTTGGCACCACCTGACGCCTTGAAAGCAAACATGGAGAGCAACACCTAGTGGCCTTCCTCTGCTGTTGCATTGTCCGAGCAGATGGGGACACGGCCCCTTTTTTATATATCCCCTGCTTGTTTTTAAGAGTCCTACAACGCGGCAGCGCGTGTGAACGCCTGCACGCGTCAGAGCGAAGAACCGCGAAGGCACTAGTGCAACGCGGCTGCTTTTTGGTGTGGCGTGTTCTAGATAATTAGGACTCTATTTAGAGAAAGGGCCTTGGAAATACACAGGAGATCCTCACTTCATTAAAAATCAATTATCACAACACACGTGCCAGCTCAATACAGCCCTCATGGCCACAGTCTGCTACACACACACACGAATATGCGCATGTGTGTAACTGTCACATTACTATCTTTGTAGTCTTCTCTGCAAATTTCACCTAGTAGGTTCTCTCTCAGCTGTGCGGGCGAGCCTGATCCTCCTCTTAGCTAAGATATCGCCAGCGCTGCAGTCCTGCTCTTACATAATAACCTCAGGATAACACTCACTCTCCCACTGGATTAGGATGCCGTCAGTCACTCCACTCTGACTGGGTCGGCTTGGATCACAAAGAAGTCCCCTCCCACCCCTCATAAAAGACGTGCAGCTCGAGGACAAACAGAAACTCTCTTTTTTTTTTCCCTTAGCAGAGGAATGTCTGAAGAAAGGCTGTGGAATATCTGCACTATAACTCTTTCAGTTCAGTTTTCTGCTGCAGACTTGAAGCTCCAGGTTTCCGTCTGTGGTGTAAAATCCTATCTCACATGAAGCTTCATCAGTGCCTCTCCTGTGCGCCGAACAAAGAAACATGTCTTGATTCTGTCACCGGCATAAAACACAGTTGAAGTTGGAAGCTGTTGATGTGGAAGTGGGAGTCTTTTCAGAAAGCATTTACAAAGCCTCCGCTGCCGAGATAGGGCAGACAGACGGCCGCTGATGACAAGCCGCGTCGGCCCCACGCGCCGCTGACATCACTTCCTGCAAGATTGTGGCGGCATAGCGCATCATTGCTTCGACATCCAGACGAGTGCGGCGAGTGGGCGGTCACCCTGGCAACAGCGATGCTGTCATGACTGTCTCTGTATCCCACCTGACAGTCGCCACTGGCTATGAGCATAAACACAGAGACGCACGCGCGCCACAATGCAACCCACCCACACATACAAACAGAGCTTGTCAAACACACACACATGCACACCCTACTATTCCTGGTTTCTTATTTAGAAGTTAAACGCACGCTCAGATACGTCTCCATAACACATACTTAAACAATGCACATGCCCACACGCCCAGAATCTTTGGGGCCTTATTACGTGACACAAAGAGGAGCATAATCTGCCGAAACATGGAGAAGACGTGGTGTGAACGTCAAAGGCCTGCTGGGTAAAATGTGAAGAGCTTGTTTCAACAATCACCATGAACTACGTATAAAACTGCAGTCGCATCACACAGCTGTGGATGTGGGCTAAACACAAACCAATTAAACCCAAAGACCCTCACTTGGCTACAGGTGGACCTATTAACCAATGACTTTTTGCGCCAAAGAATTAAAACAAAGCAAATTGATTAAGCAAATTGATTAAAGAGGGAGCTAATTGAAGCCAGTAAGGATGACGATGATAAAACAAGTTTAAAACTACTAAAAAAGACTTTATTACAGCTCTGAGCTGATTACTGGTGTCAAGGTTTATCAAGGTTTCATAAAGTTAGTTTCCAATCCACAAGCATTTGTCTTTATATCACTCTTACCGTTTAAGGCTCTTCAGTGGGATGCCAGACCGGATTAGCACAGTGCTGCTCCTCCCCCATTTGTTCCTGCACATGGCTGTGCAGCTGGCTGCTTACAAGTAAGAACCATTCGGGTGTTTGGAAATATTTCTGAACGTGAAATATACCAGTGGTCATGAAGTGGAAACAAAAAGGAGGGCCCCGCATCAACGTTACACTGCTTTAAACCTGCAGGAGGTAAACTTTTGTCAAGCAGCCAACTGCATGCTCTCTACATTAGATAGCTCAGATAAACAAGCATCTAATACCAGCTCGTTATACTCCCTGTGTTGCTCTATATAAAGAACAACCAAAACAGCAAAATATTCTGCTCCCTAAGCACATTAAAACTACTACTGGATTTAGATATTATATATATATATATATATATATATATATATACACACACACACACACACACCAGTACTAAGAACAGTTGTTGCTTCTCTGTTTTAAATAAGTACAAATAAACCATGCTTTCAAACTTTTGTATTACTACCTTGACATTGTGGTGTTTTTAAGTCAAGGTTATCATAGATAAAGGCAATCTCTCGCCCATGCTCACTTCAGGACTGTCCAGTCGTCTGTCTGCTGCTCACGTTTGGTCTGTTGACATCATCCGTTTCTCGGGTGGAACTGACCTGTTTTGCAGCCTATTAATAGTGCGTCACAGACCCACGTTCATTGACAGCTCTGTTTGGACTCTGTGTGCTGTCCAAGTCCAGTGCTCCGCTCTGACCCAGTTTGCAGCAGGATGGCCGAGAACAGGTGGAAGTGGGTCGCATCACAGACTGCACAAAAACTTATCATCGCGGCAATTTCTAGTTTAATATCTAACGTGCAATGAAAATGTGTTGAGCAATGCCTGACAATGCTGCAAATTGGGACCAGATCTGACCAGATACATTTAAAACAAACATTTATAGACTTGTTTATTCTGACTGGAAGTAATGTTCACATTATGTAGTCGCACCGCCAGAATCCTGACCTGAACCTGATAGAGAATCTGTGGAGGGGCCTAACGATTAGGGTGATGGCAAATAGGCCTTCCAACATATTAGAGCTCATAAACAAACATAAATTATCAAAATACCTGTGGAAACATGCAAAAGGCTGCTAATCATGATTGTTGAGCAGGATCAAAAAATGATTTTCGTCAGAGGTCTAAATCATTTCAGGCCTAACTGTAGTTATAGACAATTTAGGCCTTTTATTACCCACATAAAGGGAGTGAATGAGAGAAAAAAAGTGAAAATATGACAATAGCAGGTTATGTTACCCAGTCATTGGCTTTTTAATTTTAATAAATATAAATATGTAGAAGTATAAATATTAATATCCAAAAAGTATTTTACCACAAATAAGATGATATAGCTTTCATCCAGACGTGAGCTCTACCTAAAATGTTCTCTAACATATAATTATAATAAATGGTGTTTTGGGTGGCTTTTGTAACTTGGAAAGTATACATATTTGATCTGAACTTCCTTTTAACCCACCACCACAACAAACTGACACACAGAAAACTATAAATCTGCTGTCATATCTCATTTTATTTTCCTACATTGTGCACTGAATGCACATGTCATTAGGAGTTTATAGATAGCAGCGATCGGCTGTACCTGCTCAGTTGCTAGACAGACAGAAATGACTCCATTGATCCTCATAAGTCATTATCCAATTATGCATACTGCAGACTCATTCTGCTGCAGACTCTCGCACATGCACACCTATACTCCCATTTGTGTATAAACCCACACGCATACACACAACTTCACCTCAACATCCACAGGTGATTTGGATGTATTCAACGTGCACATGAAAACGCATGCATTATAAAGTACTGCATGTGCATCAGTGTGTGAGGAGTTAGCCAAAACTAAAGCTTGCGCGGACAGATGGGTTGACCTCATCTGTTTGTGAACCTCTCAGGAAATTTCCTAAATTCGGGCAGGAATTTCCCACAGGTTGGACTGTGCGGGGGGAGATTAACACGTGAACGGCTGTTTCCGCTGAGAGTAAGGCAGCCCTCAGCAGAGGAGGCAGCCAGCTCGTAAGGAAATAATTTAGGATTAGTTAGGCTGTCTAATCTCTTTATAGAGACTGTGCCATCTCAGCAGCATACCTGCCTACCTCCACATCCGCGTACATCCATCATTTCATGGGGAACGGCGGCGCGCTCTTTTCCTACATTATGGATAGCCCGCTCAGACAAAGCCGCGACAGGTGTTTCTCTGAGCTGAAGTAGTTTCTGTGCATATTCTGTGCCTTTTACTTGGGAGTGTACATGGAGCTGCCTCTTCACAGTGAGTAAGATTACGTAGTTTGATGAGTGCATCTGCAGAATAGAAAGAAAGAGGGGAGAAAAGAAAAAGTTGTGGGAGAGAGCAAAAAAGATGAACATGAAGAGAGAGTGTGGCGCTTCAGTGATGTAACCAGTTTTCTCATTATTGGGACGAGCCTTTTTAACCTGCAGGGGTCTATCTGTACTTTGGTCCACACACACACCGTGTCGTCACGCACTGGTGTGTGTGGATACTTTTGTGTGTGTGTGTGTGTGTGTGTGTGTGTGTGTGTGTGTGTGTGTGCACAGTTAGTGTGCACTTATGCAGCCCTAAGTGCCCCAGTTAGCAGAAAACTCCTGCGAAGACATAATAAATGTCCATATGTCACCGTGCCCTTGTGAGTTTCAAGTCACACAAATAGTATCCAGGGACGCGTCGCAAGCTCAATCAGTTACTGCTGGCAACTTTAAATGAGACCACCAGCTGGGTTGCTGGACTGCTGAAAGGTGGGGTTCTGGGGAGCAAGAGACTGTGTTAAGTCCAGAATGTATTTTTGATTGCTAATCTTTTCTCTCTCCTTGTGTTTTTTTCCCCCCTTCTTCTTCTTCACAGCCCAAATCGAAGTTATACCCTGCAAAATCTGTGGAGACAAATCTTCAGGTATCCACTATGGAGTCATTACGTGTGAAGGATGTAAGGTAAGAGCCAATATCTGAAGTGGTCAAGAAACTTTTACACTAAATGACACACGCGCATAGGCTCTACAGGCATCCGGGTGTTGATTCATTTTTATTTATTTTGGGCGTGTTTTCGGTAACCAGGGTTTCTTCAGACGGAGTCAGCAGAATAATGCCTCCTACTCCTGCCCCCGCCAGAGGAACTGCCTCATCGACAGAACGAACCGCAACCGCTGCCAACACTGCCGACTGCAGAAATGTCTCGCCCTAGGAATGTCCAGAGATGGTACGACTTTATCTCCATTGGTTTATCCGGTGGCATTTCTTTACAAATAGTTGTAGTGTAGCTTTAGGCGCCACTTAGTAGTATTTTGGCCATCCTAAGTTCTGCTTTCCGCCCCCCACAGCGGTTAAATTTGGTCGCATGTCCAAAAAGCAACGCGACAGCCTGTACGCAGAGGTCCAGAAGCACCAGGCCCGGCTGCAGGAGCAGCGGCAACAGCAAACTGGAGAAGCTGAGGCTCTGGCTCGTGTTTATTCATCCAGCCTAACCAATGGACTTTCCACCCTCAACCATGAAATTGGGGGCACCTACGCCAACGGTCACGTCATCGAGCTACCCAAAGGCGGCCACGTCAACGGAGGTGGCGTCCCCGGGGGCTACTACGGGATGGATTCCACCCAGCCGTCTCCTGACCAGTCAGGTTTGGACATGTCGGGCATGAAGCACATTAAGCAGGAGCCCGTCTACGACTTGACGCCGGTGCCAAACCTGTTCAGCTACGGAGGCTACCAGGACAGCCAGTTTGGACCACATAACGTCAGCATTGGAGAGCTCGGTAAGGAATAAAGTCTACAAGGGTTCCAGATACAGTACAAATGGTTTAGTCATCACAAAGCTTCAGGGATTTTTCTCGTAGGAAATTAATCATTAACCTGTAAGTCTGGAAGAAAGTGTGAGTCAGTGTTATAATCTGAAAGCACAACAGGAGATCAGGCGGGCTTATGTGGCTAGCTGACAACGTGTCACATCGCTGTGTGAATACCTACGGCAGATCGCACACATTTAGCCAAAATGAAGCCCGCCGCAGCAAATCAAAGCGATGTTTCACTTTAAACCAGAAGCATTGCTCTTTAGACACTTCTAAGTCTCTTTCTCTAAATTTCCTAACTTCAGCTGCAGAATTATGTGCAAAAAAAACCCAGAATAAAATAAAACTCTCCCTGCATTACATGTTACTGTAAACAACAAAATATTGTGTTTTGAAAAAGATTAAATGGTTAATTGTGTCTTCCAGACCGCATTGCTCAGAATATCATCAAGTCGCACTTGGAAACGTGTCAGTACACAACAGAGGAGCTACAGCAGCTAGCCTGGCAGACACACTCCTACGAAGAGGTCAAGATGTACCAGAGCAAGGTGGGCTTTCAGGTCTTCTAATCATTCCTACACATGAAATAAAAAAAAACATTTGCTATGTAGCATTCAGCATTTTTTTGGTACTTGTAGTTTTCTTCTAAAGACATAATGGAGAGGAACAAAAACGAACTAGAAATTGTGCTGACACTTTAATCAGTGAAATAAAATGTAGCTGTTGCCATGCATGCAACGACTTCAACATAAATCACGAATGCTTAAACCCGGGTTTGGTCGCTTGCAGCCCCGGGATGTGCTGTGGCAGCAGTGTGCCATCCAGATAACCCACGCCATCCAGTACGTGGTGGAGTTCGCCAAGCGCATCTCAGGGTTCATGGAGCTGTGCCAGAATGACCAGATCCTCCTCCTCAAGTCAGGTGAGCTGTAGGGCCAGCTGCTGCTGGAGTAACCAAATGTCTGTTTCGGTTTTATCACAAAGCAAACCATCGTTCCCGTCCCAGTTTTGTGGCAGATTTACATAGACCTCAGTGTTAAAATCAGGTCCGTTTCTAAATCGCAACCAGAAATGAGTCCATGTTAAGTCTAACTGTAACCCAATTTTATTTTATTTTGAACACATTTAGACTGAGCTGTTTTACACTTAAATGTTTACTTATATAGCCCATATAATTAAATATACATTCCAAAGGATACCACATAAACTATAAATCAGTTTTGGTTTTATAATTATTTTATAAAACTGAATACACGTCCAGGTAACCTCACCAAAACAGCAGTCACGCTGTGAACTCAGAGAATGGAGATGCTCACCTTGAATCTGAGCTATCTAAAAGCCTGACAACTCTCCAAATCCAGGATGCTGTCAAACAGAGGCTGAGCAAGATGGCTTCACCGCCTTCAGCCTTCCTGTTATCTGCTGAAAGTTTCTCCCTTACAACCTGAATTACACCCAAGTACGACTCATCATGGCATATAAAATACAGTTTCCGTTTAAATAACTGCCAACAATTTTTTTGAGCTTCCCCTGACTTCACGAGGGCTTAGGACGACGTGTTTATCAGCTGGAAAAATATGGAATTTTTTGAGGTTTCGACCGGCTCCATCACTGGTCAGGGCTTGTCTAGCTGAAAATTGGCCAATCCCCTTAAAAAAGAGAATTTACCTTGGTACTTCTGAAAAATAAATCTGTCAAATCTTGTAATTTCTGAATAACTCTTTCAGGTTGTTTGGAGGTGGTCTTGGTGCGAATGTGTAGAGCCTTCAACCCTCTTAACAACACTGTGCTCTTTGAGGGGAAGTACGGAGGCATGCAGATGTTCAAATCTCTAGGTACGACATTTATATTTATGCTGTTTGTTTTTCTTCAAAGATGACAAAGCAGAATAAGTGTAATGATATCCCCGTCTTGTCTGCTCTTCTCTGTGTGTCTCGAAGGCTGTGACGAATTAGTGAGTGCGGTTTTCGACTTTGCCAAGAGTTTGTGTTCCCTGCAGCTAACAGAGGAGGAGATTGCTCTTTTCTCCGCAGCTGTACTAATTTCCACAGGTCAGTGTTCATCCGCGGCTTTTACAACGGTGCACGTGCGAGACAAACTCACGAACAGGCAAAACAATTTTTACTCTGGCGATACTAGTCTGTAGGCATGGGCCAGTGTGGAGGTAAACCAAAAGTCACAGGTTCAAAAACTGCAAAGGCGTTCCATCATAGTGATCCTATAGTATGATTAAAAGTCATTTTATGAGACATCAGAAAATTTTTTTAAAATAACCCATGACTTCACCACCAACTGTTGCTGAGCACCGTCAGCCGGCTGAAAGACGGCTGCTTAGAAATATTTCTGAAGACGATTCATTCAAACTAATGGAGCGTCACCTATCGGCCCCATTGATTTAAAACTGTTATATCTTTACGAGAGGACATACTATGAGAAACTCATAAAAGCCGACGATTACTTACTAGAAACCATTTATTCAACCCTGCCTTAGTGGAGAGTAAAAAACCCCAACTCTCTAAGCGTGCATCAGTTCTCTACCTTTCACACTGAACGAATCGATCAATCATCTCTTCGCAGATCGGCCGTGGCTGATGGAGCCTCGAAAAGTCCAGAAGCTCCAAGAGAAGATCTACTTTGCTCTGCAGCACATTATGCAGAAGAACCACATGGATGAAGATGCACTAGCCAAGGTGGGTGGAAAAAAAATCTAAAACACATTTCATTCCACTGTGGTCAGCTTGAATTCAGATTATATCTCTTCTGGCATCAAACACAGTTGGAGTAATGTAAAAAAAACTAAACAAGGAGAGTCCTAATTCTCTTGTCCTTGATTATTTCTTCTCGTTTGGCAGCTGATCAGCCGGATCCCAACGCTGTCCGCCCTGTGTACACTCCACACCGAGGAGCTTCAGGCATTCCAGCAACTCCACCCAGAAACAGTGAACGTCCTCTTCCCTCCCCTCTACAAGGAACTGTTTAACCCCGACCCAAACTCTGCCATGGCCATGCCTAAGTGACCGCCTGCGGTCCAAATGCAATGAACACCTGCAGAAAGAGGACCAAGAAATTACGTCTGCTGTCGTCTGACAAGACGCCCGCGGCCACGTCGACCGCAGATTTCTGAGCTCCCCCAGGCTCGTTTCAGGCTGCTGGGTGAGGATTGATCCACTAGAAACTTGAGAGTTACTGCCAACAGTACTAGGAATGTCCTGCACTTATCCCATCCTGTTCACCGATACAGTCTGAAGAATGTATATACAAGTGACGCGTGCCCCCGGCCACAACCTCAGAGGGGCTTCCACCTGTCTCCTGAAAGGAACTGACCAGAAATGTACAGACTTTTAAGACAACTAGAAACAATTTTAAGCTGTCAATCTTTTTTTTTTTTTAAGGTGGCTAAGTTAAATTGATTTAATCTTTAAAAAAAATATGTTTTTGTTCTTTTTTCCCCCAATGAAGACATTGTGAATTGGAAGAAGCTGGGTGGGGGAGGGAACTGTGGACTTAGAGAAGCTATTGTAGATATTCTTCTAGTTGAGAGCAGATTCCAGTATTATTTCTTTTTCTGTTAAAATAAGTTAGTCCTAATTTAAATATACAGTGGCCCAGAGTGGCCGATGATACCTTGTATGTGTTCTTGTTTTATTTGATAGATTCTTGTGTACAGAATTTGTAAAGTTGAGACTTGTAAAAGGAAACTGGGCAAAACCTGGGAGCCAATATTGGGTTTGTTGATATGCAGAAGCCTTGTCTGGATTTTGTTCATATGTATAGAAGGTGTTAGCGTCCTTCTGATCAAAATTTATTGAAATGTAAAGAGAGGATATGAAGGACTTAAAACCGAAAATAATGGCTACTACTTTTCAAGGTGAAGATATATACATAAATGTTCTATTTTGCAAGGAAAAGAATCTGGCAAGATTTGCCGTCCTATCAGTTGTTTATTTCTCGCTGCAATAATTATGTCCAATAATAGCTAGATTGCTGTGGCACAATCAACCAGAATGAACCAATCAGAAACCAGGACCTCACATTGAGAAGCCCAGACCGCCTCCTAACTTACGTCTGCTCTTAAATATCAGGACTTTTTCAGTAGGTTTTGTAAGATATGGGTAGACACAAAGTCAGAGACATGTCACACATGTACGGACGATCCTTAAAAATGTGAAGAGAATCCACACAAACTTGAACTAAAAACACTTTTCAATCACTGAAATCTATATAGGTGCTGAACGCCCTCACCGTCCAATTTGCACAATCCAGCCTGTGGATATCAGTCCCCCTGGGCTGTGAATATGTAGGACCCTTCTCTAGAAAGCAATAACTTTCGCACAGCATGTCCCACTTCTCTCAGCTGTTCAAAACAGGGTAGCAACTCTAAAGATGCACTATATTGTTCGCTCTTGACCACTGGTGCGCGTCCCCCTGCCGACTCTTCAGTGTGGCACAGTCCCATCGTGGAAAATGTAAAGAAATGTAGCCGCCAATGATCTCAACACCCAGACGTAGCTGAGCTTTAACGTTGGCCATTTATGTAGAAAGTTGTGTTCGACAATCGCCCCCTCCCTATCGCAGTCATTCCAGTAACTGTTAGCACTTAAACGGTACACATTTCCCCCCTCATTTAGTGTTTGGACGCCGTGTAAAGTCGAACCGAGTTAGCTGTTACCCCATCTGAGCAGATTAATGTTTCTTTTTGTCTTTTTTTTGTAAAGGAACAAAGTGAAAAAGTCATTGCTACATGTTTTAGGGGGACACGCTGATTGCTAGCATTACTGACAACAACAAAAGATCCATTTTGAGCAGTAAGACATCTCAGCAACATCAAAACGAGGCGCCCTGAGGGTGCCTCAGAGTCCTGTGTGGGGTCTTGAGAAATCAAACTTTATGGGGAAAATGATACCATCTTCATGGTGTAAATATTAACACATATTCAATCCACTACTCTAACTGACCTGTAACCATTATCTACTCCACTCACAGCCCGGGCCGCAGGTACTTTTAGCTGTTGACTTGTGAGGGTTGAACAATGACTCTACACCCCCTGATGCTACCATTTAAAGCCCATCATCATTATGTTGGACAAAATGACAACTTCTTGTTTGTTTTTTTCTCTTTACCTCATCTTTAGGTGCCGTGATTAGTGGGTTGTGATCTAGTGTTATAAAGCACTCTAAATGGATCTTAGGGTTTCTCATGCTTGAAAATGTTTTTTTTTTTTTTTTTTTTTGCACAGTGGCCAAATCCTCCAGCGGATAAAACCGAGGACACAGTCAGACTCTTAATCCATCCATTAGCATTAGTAACACCAGAAATCATTGCGTTGTCATCCTTCTGTGCATTCGTTTTTACAATGTATCGGGGGAAAGAAATGGTGGAACGTGTGTCAATAAACATCAAATCTGTTCCACCATTAATTTCATTGCTCCGGCAAAGCACAGCAGCTTTCCTTGAAATGCCCCCCAATTGACAGCAGAGATCAGAGGCCAGTCACTCTTAAAGACAATCACTTGCTCGTAAAGGCTCGATGCACTACACAGCATCTCTCAGGGAGCAGCTCTTTTTCTCACTTTGCATTAAAAGAGGGTTTAATATTTTTGAAAATTTACTGGAGAAAAAAAAGAATAAACTTTAAAAGAAAAACTTTTTAGGATTTTAAAAAAATCTGCCCAGACAAGGCTTTGATAGACATGTATGTCTATATGTGTATGTTTGTGCGTATGTGTGTGGAGGATGGATTCACTGTCCGCATCTTCATAGAGACCCGGAGTTTGCAATTTTTACGCCATGAATGAAAAGTAAAAATACAGAACATGTCACTGTGCTCTGGTTACAGCTGCAAGCTCTCGGTTGCCGCTCCCAGGACAGTGAGTGAAGTCCACTGGTGGGACGGCGATCCAGGGACAGTGAATTTCAACTCTTAATATTGAGTTGTTGTTTTTTTTTTATTTGTCTGTTTGTTTTCCCTCGTTAGACTGTGAATCAAAGGGGTGGAACGGGGAATTATGAGGTGGGGTGGGAGGGATGGCGATGTGCTGGCAACAACAAGTGGTACCCAACACTGTAAGTAAGATACTGTAGCAATAAGAACTGGAGGCATTTACTACTGTCATGTTTGCATTGTAAGATTATTTTTTATTTTATTAGTATTTACTATTATTATTATTGTTCTTATTATGACTACTATTCTTCTATTACTATTAGCCTATTGTTGTTCTGTTCTATTTGCATGACGTTTCATTGCAATGAAATATTCGGGGCTTATTTGTGTTTCCTCCCCTCATGACGATGTGAGGGAGATGTTTGAAATGGTGGGTTATGGCTTAAGGGCAGATTCCACATCACTTTAGTCAGTTTAAAACAACTCTTTTCGCAAGCTGAATTATCTTCTTTTTTTTTATAATAAAATTTCTAATTTATATGGAACCAATTTGAAATTTTTTTCATTGGAAATTAAATGTTTTTTTTCCCACCCTCTGAATGTGTGGATTACTACAAATCAGTAAGTGAACGACCTTTACTTCACTGGCCTTTTGGAAACCCTTCATCACATGGGGGGGCGGGCAGGGGGGGGTTATCTATTCTGAATGTTATGGAGCAGCCTGTTCAGCGTGAGGGACTGAACACATCATGCGCCTTTTACTGCTCCATCAACACAGAACGACATCAACGAGCGCACAACAGCAGCCGTCTCAGGCTGCGCTGACATTTTATTACAGCTGATTAAAAAAAAAAAAAAAAACTACACATTTCATAGACTACCATTAAAACCCCACTCCAAACCTCCTTCTCCCTTTTATGAAGAAAACGTGTGTGAGCTTGAGTGCGTGCGCGAGAGAAACAGAAGAGAGTGCGGCGATGTTTTGCTCTACCAATGCTTTGTAAACTTTTTTTTCCTTTTGATGCATTACAATGTCTGTGCAATTGGAGTAGTTTCGATTAATTGTTAATTTATTTTTTAGACCGTTTTTTGCGTCCCGGCAAGAGCAAATCAAACAAAAATGTAGCAATCTGCGTTCCTCAAGCCGAAAGGCGTCCGGAACGCAGAACCTTTTTCACACAGGACTAACAAAAGACGAAAAAAAACATGTAAAAACTACAATTTTAAAGTTTTTTTTGTTGTTGTTTTCAAAGTGCCATAGTTAGTGAGGAGAGAAAGGATTGGGAGTATGGGGCATAGATGCTTTACTGTGTGAGTTTACATGAGAAACCAATTTTAAAAAAATGAAAAAAATAGGAGGGAACTCAAAGGAAAATGTGTATTTGATTACACTAATGAACTGTTTCTACATTTTATGCTTTTCTTTTTACTTGTTGGGGACTCTGCTGGACTTTGAACATCTGGCTCCACTATAAAAAAAAAAAAAAAAATAAAAAAAAAAACACAGTCAGCGCCTCCATTTTCACTTGGGGAGCGGTCATTTGTATGCATGCGTATGTTATTAAAGGGAGTCCCACACGGCCAGAACTGAAGGAGTGGGACCAGGGAGAGGTTCAGAGCTTTGCAGAGACCCCAGCGAGTCCTCCTTTGAGATGTACATAAAATGTGAAGGTCTGAAGTGATTTTTTTTGTTAAATTCTATATTTTATCGCTTTTGTAGACATTTTGTTGTGGGAAGAAAAAAATAAATAAAAGAAATTTTATGGGTGCATTTCTGCCTTTCTTTTATTATTTTTCAAACGTATACAAGTTAGAGTTGTTGTTTTTCTTTTATTCAAAATACAGCCATTCAAAGTGTGCAAGTTTGCAATAATTCAGTTATTCCTTCGTTTAAAAAATTTACAAAATATCTCATTAACCTATTTAGTTTTCTTTTTATTTGCTTTATATTCTGGTGAAAATATGTGCAATTTTTAGTTCAAATAAAAAAAAAATTCCAATAATCCAGTCAAAAACCCTCTGATAACAGAGATAGCTCACACTCCCTGTTATCAGGCAGTTTACATTGTAAACAAATAAGGGCTGATATGGTTTCAGATAAATGTCTTTGTTATAATAAGTGCACGTGTGCCCCCCCCCCTCCCCTCCATTCTTCCTTGGTCAAACGTTACATCTCGTTTTCATCACCGTCTCCTTCTTCCTTCCCCGGCATCGGCTCTGCCTCGCTGCTGCCCGGGTGCCTCCTTAAATCTGAACAACAGAAACATCAGTTAGCGACACGCCACTCCAATAACACAGTCATTATCACAAGAAAGAGAATACTGACAGGCCTGGGAGGAAGTCCACGCATCCAGCATGAATAATTTGGTTTGATTTGTTAGGAGATATCTTGGAGAGGACACAAGAAAAGGAAGAGCAAACACGACGCACCTTTGAAATATCAAAACAACTGTGTCTGTGAGTGTTTGCGTTCATGTGTTTGTTTGCTGCGCTTGTTTGTTTTCGAGTGCAGTTTCTTTCCGCGCAGTTATCCTCTAGATGCCGGTATCGTGTCTACCCAGAGACATTAATTAATAGCTAATCAAAGCTAATGTCTCAGCAGCACATTGCCAGCACAAAGACATGATTAATACGTAATCAAAGGCCGCACAGCACAACGCACAAAGCAGGGCCCACCCCCAAGCCTCGAACGCTACTGTTGTTAGAGAAATAAACGAAGACTCGCTGCTTAATTAGCTGGCTGCTGGTGCGTGCCGACTTCATTTGAAGTTGTCGGGGATTTCTCTCAGAGCCAACTTGGCCACATGAGTGACGACACGGAGGTGACATTTAAACAGACGCGTGTGCGCGCACGTATGTGAGAGGAATCAGCGCCGTGATATTAAACATAATTAGGGGAGAAAAAAGCATTTAAAGCATTAAAAGATCACTAAAAAACACATTCAGCACCATAAAAAGTACTAATACTCCAATTAGAGTCAAGCACAGTTTCCTCATTGTTCTTTGCTGGATTCGTAGATTGAATGGAGAGAGACTGTGAGCATCAATTTTCAAGTCTTACTACAGATCTCAATTAGATTTTGGTCTTGACTGTGATGAGGGTATTCTAATACACACATCTGCTTTGATCTAAACCACTGCGTCGGCGCTCTGGCTCCATGTTTAAGGCTGCTGTCCAGCTGGGAGGTGAACCTTGACGATGGTTTAAAGCCTTTTACTGCCTGCAACAGGTTTTTTTCCAGTATTGTCCGTTACTTTGCTCCATCCATCCTCCCATCAACTGACCAGGTTTCCTGTCCTTGCTTCTAAAAAAAAGCCCTCACATAGCACAATGCCAGCGTCCTATCTCACTGTAGGGATCGTGTGCTCAGGGTGTTGTGCAGTATTAGTTTTAGCTTGTGGCCAAATTTCAGACAGGGCTTCCTACGGAAAAATAAAAGCGTTCTTCTGGACATTTTTTTTTCCAATTAAAGCAAGCTTTGTATCATCCTGTCGGATTCTTCCAACTGGGCTGTGGATCTCTGCAGCTCCTCCAAAGCTACCGTGGGCAGTTGTGAGAGTCTGTGTGATATTTAAAGATTAGGATGTTGTTTTTATAAACTAGCCCTCGTTTAATATTTCTCCCTGAGCTACTTGCTGTATTCCCTGATGTTCTCTAACGAACGTCTGAGGCCTTCACAGAACAGATGATTTACACTTTATTGTAGAGTTTAAATGGCACACAGTGGATTTCATTGACCGATACGGTGACTTCTGAAGGCCTTTAGTTGCCACAGACTTTATTTTGGGGTATCAGGAGTAAAAATATATAGTTAGGGTTAGGAAGAAAACTTTCTAAAAAATAGAAAAATCTTTTGCATCGTCAATTTGGAGTGATCAGAAACACAAAATCGAAGGTGAAATGTTGTTGTGGGAGACAATCTGGTACATTAAAGTCATTGAAAATATAAACCGCCCTTTTCAAGACAATATTTTAATTTAATTTCAAGACTTTCAGAAAAAAATATATAACCTCAATAAGGATTTCTGGAAGTTCTAAATACACATAAAGTGACTTGGCCGGCTGACTCACTGGTATATTCTATATTTAAAAAATAACTTAATCACCATCCGTCCGACCTTTTACGGGCTTGGTGTTACGGGGGAAGATCGATAATAATCTAAACTCCAGTTTAGTCTCAACACCTACATTGTGCCTCCTTAGTTGTCTAGATGATAATCTCAGAATAGAAAGAAAAAGAGCACAATGGCTCAAAATTACAATCCCCACCGCTGAGAGTCATGCTAAGGCACTGGAAAGGGAAACACAAACCTACTTAGACAGAATGGTGCACTACCCTATCTGAGAATGCTTCATACGAACAAATGATCCGCAAGATAAACAGACAATTATACAGGTTTGAAGCTGTGTGGGAGATATTCTTAACTCAGATGGGAGGTTCTTGACTTTAAATGGCTCACATAAAAAGGATGCAGAGTGCCCCAAAGCTTTAGGTGTTTTCTTGTTGTTGCTTTGACTGGCTGTATATGTATTACAATGTTTTTGTATATGATGCCGATTGGTTTACTCATAATCTGCAGAAAATGTATAAACATGTATGAGCTTTTGGGATGATCTAGATTTTTTTGTCATGGGGCCAAAAATTCCTGACAGTACCCCCGGTCCCATGTACAATTTTGTGTTGGTTTATCAGACAAAATTCTAATAGTAAATTGCAGTTTGTGCTTGTAACATAACATTTGGAAAATGTTCAGGTAGTGTGAATACTTTTTCAAGTCGTTATATTTCACCGACTGTTCCTTTGACTTACAGACACTTACTGGTTTAGGAGAAATGGGACATTTCTGACCTTTTAGACCCAGTCTGCTGCAGCAGAAGTTGCAGGAGTGTTTCTGCAGGAAGCCGTTGATGGCAACGTCTCCAAGGTTATCGGGACCAAAGAGCATCTCCCCCCTGCTACAGCTGCAGAGATGCATGAAAGTACTGCCTTAACTCTAGACCTGAACTCTTTAACTCATGTCAGAGTTAAGAAGTGCTACATGTAAAATTAAAAACCATTGTAAAGCCACGTGCTATTTTGGATTTGTGTACCTTTGGTCATCTACCATGATGACTGTTGGATCAGTCAGTTCCTCTCCCACTCCTGGCAACAACATAAAGCAGATATAACCAGAAGAAACAAAAAGTGAAAAGAAAAAACCCACAAACCCCTACACAGTGATACAACTACGTGGCACAAATACACAAATAGGGAAACGTTTACCTTGTATGTCAAGCACCAGCATTTCTCTGCGCGAGTACTCATAGGTCCAGTGAGAAAATGCCAACAGCATGTCCTCCAATGAACAGCAGGGGGCGATCTCTTCCCCTGTGTTGTTATTGTATTTCCTGAAGTTCCCTATCAGATTTCTCTCAATAGTCAACCACTGGCCATTAGCATGCCAGAGAACCAGGGAAACATCTAGAAATCTAGCAGAAAGAAGGCGAGAGTCACCACATCCACAAACATCCGCCTACAGGCTGCTTTCAGAGAGGAAACGCACCTCGGTGAGTGATGCATATCTTCCGGTTTGATCTGGTTAAACACTTGCATCATCTTCTGGGCTGCTCTCTGTTGCTGGATCTCCTTAAGGAGATCAAGGATGGAGATCACAGAGTTATATATCACAATGTTTAAGGATATATAAGGGGTACTTTGCTAATAAACAGACGATTTTGGCAACCTACCCTTAAACAGAGCTGCAGTGGGGTGCTCCCGTGGAAGTACCTCTGGCAAGAACGAATCACCTCCGGCTTAAAGGCTTTGACTACGTATATGTGACCGGGCTTGAGCACATCCTGTTCTGCCCAGGTACACAGCATTCTGCTGCCCTGCCGGAGACCCCCGTCCAGGGAACCCTCCTCACTAGAGAGCGGCTTCAGCATCGCAGACAGGCCTCGGGAGCTCCAGGAGGAGACGGAGCTGAACTCCGCTCCAGAGCGTTCCTCTTCCAGAGAGAAGACGCTCACTTCTTCCCCTCCTGCAGCCAGGGTGAAAAAAAAAGTTCAGTAGAGTAGAAAACGACAAAAAATAACTTTTTTAGTTAAAAAAGAGGAACTTGACAACACAAAAAAGTTACCCAAAACTGAAACAGGAGTAAAGGGGATGCTGTGAGCCAGCCTCATCAGATTGTTTCTCTCCATGGCTTATAAAACAGAGATGGACACAATACTATTAAAACGCCACGTAGAAAACAAACAAAGAAATTAAAGCAAAACAGGTGTACAATCAAAAAAACTAAGTCAGTAGAAAGCAACTCCAGAGGATGCATAAACAGTGCTGCTATATCGGGTTAAATAAAACGTCTATTTTCTTTATACGGTCAATACCTGAAAAGTGTGGGTACAGATTGTCGCTGGACTGGAAGGAGGAGCTCTTGGCTGCAGCAAACAAAAGATGTGCAAAGTTCAAATACTAAAATCTAAATCCCAGAGATCTCCAGAAATAAACTACGCCAGCACGTTATATGAAATCTGCTAAACGTTAGGAATTACCTTCCGGAGTAAATCCGCTCTGCAAACTACAACGCAGATGGAAAGAAAACTGTCATTAAAATATTTAGATATTCCAGTTAACTTTGACAGGATAGCAGAAGGAGAGACTTACGAAGACCTGCGGCTCATCGATCTGGCCCAGCTGCTCCACGCTGAGTGAGTGGGACTCCACATCTCCTGAGAATCAAAGAGACCAGGCAATCATCTCCAGACCTTTTACTGATATTCCTGATAATCACTCGAGAAACCAACCGTTCAGCCAGGATTTACCTGATGGGAAAACACCTGCTTCTGCATTAAATCAGTGGGATCAAAATCTGAAACAAAAAATCATCGTATTGCTGTCAAAATAAAGCTGGACTCAGTTGGTAATGTATATAAAGGCTTCCGTATGCAGCGCATTTTACAACCTATTCACAACCCCTTCAGCTTTTTCACATCTTGTTACATTACTGACACAAACGTAAATATTGGGATTTTATTCGACGGACAAATGCAAAGTAGTGTATCATTGAGAAGAATAAATGTTTTGTCTACAAATAATAATCTGAAAAGCTCGGCATGCACATGTAGTTCCCCCTACCTTTTAGCGGCAATTAAAGCTCAGTCTTTCGGGGCATGTCTATACAAGCCTTGCTCACAGTTGTAAGTCTTTTTGGGCCTTTAACACGTTCTTTTTCAGGAATGCCTTGTATGTGGCTCTATCCATCAACTTTAACCATCCACCGTATTCCTGATGAGGAAAAGCCTCCCCACAGCATGATGCTGCCACCACCGTGCTTCACGGTGGGCATGGCGTGTTTGGAGTGATGTCCAGCATTAATATCCCACCACAGGCAGTATTTTTACAATCTCATACCCTCCAACATGCCCTTTGGTATGAACAGCACTTCATATGGATTTCTTTCCACAGTGATTTTCTTTTTACCCCTCTTCTATAGAAGACCCTTTAACGGAATGGAAGCGCGGTAGTTGTCCTTTTGACAAAATGGGCAAAGATTTTACTGGAGCTGTGGATCTCTGCAGAGTTAACATGGTTAACTTTGATGCTGTGTTCAAACTGAACGCGCTTTGAGTGTCAGGGATGTCTGGTTTACATGCAAAGTTAATGGTGGACGCGCATCTAGGAGCGTCGAGAGGCACATTTCACCCATCGAATGAAGCACGTTTTGAGATTTTAAATGTCTGAGCCTCCAAAGCGGCAGACGCTAGAGTTGGAAAAAACTTTTGCAGCTGGAAGCGGAGCATCAACAAGTCAGAGAGACCGCAATGTGACGTAGTGGTGGATTTTCTGACGAGAAGGAAGGACCAGAAAAGCCAGGAAGTCGACAATGGAGAACAAACTCACCGTCGCTGTTTGTGCTCATCCTTCTATCTATGATCAGTCGAGCTTTCACTAAAGAGACAGTAATAGAAAGGACCTTGCCTGGAGGAGGATTAGCCAGGAAGTTGGGATCTTGTGTAAGTTATAAAAACTTTTGCTACGGTAAGTATTTCCCAGCACTTGAGGAAAAGAACAAGGTAGCGCATCAGACGTCTGTCCACCCCTTGCTCAGAGTGCCAAAAACGCTCTGCACAAGCATCCAAGTAGAAGCGTCGGACGCCTTGCAGACGCTCAAATCCCGTTCGGTCTGAACACAGCATTGGGCGGCCTGTTTACTGCCTCCAACCTCAGAAAGCAATTGTTTTTCCTGGATTTTATTTAGCCCTATCCATAAGAGATATTTTGAAAACCATAACACACAGGTGTACTGCATTTAGGCGACTTCTTCATAGAACTGATTGCACTGGAGTCTATTTAGTGTTATCAGACTAAACGCGGCTGAATACTCATACCACACTTTTAGCTAATAATTCATAAAAAAAAAAATTCCAAAAGCAAGTATAATTTTCATCCATCTCACAATAATCCACCACTTTGTGCTGGTTGTGTTGGTGAATGGAGATCCTTACTGAGCTGAGTCAGGCTGGTTGAAGCTGACCAGCATGTCGGTTCTCCTTTACACCTTTGGCGTCTTCTCCACAGGGTGTCAGACAAGTGGGACTCCAAGGTCTCCTGTTTTAAAAACACGCGAGAGACGAGCGCAGATAATGTGAGAGCCGTGCATTTTCAGCATCCTATTTAGATCGGCATGAAAAAAGTAAACGTCGGCAGCGTGTTGTGGATCACATTACTGGATCTGGAGTGCCCTCTTTTATCTTTACTGTCTTCCTGCTGTGGATTTTGCCTCTGCTGTCCGAGTCTTGAGAGAAGTCTGGGGTCTTTGCCCATTCTGCGGAAACAAAGAAATAACCACGTGCTGGAGACTCCAGATGCAGAACAAAACAATAATCCGAGACATAAAAGTGGTCCAAGGTGTTTTACCTTGGCTCTTGCTGCACCGTAAAGACGTATCATCTCTGAAGCCTCTTCTGCCAAACATGCACTCCTTGTTTAGGGTTTCTTTAAGAGATGGAAATGATCCCCTCGTTGGACTGAGGGGTGCACCATAGAAGGTCATGTTCTCCATGCTGGATGAAAGAGACCTGCAGTACCCATACGGACGGTCTCTGGGCATACACTCCCACCTGGGGGATAACGGGGGTCTCCTCCAATGGCTGGAATGTCTGGAGGGAAAACTTGGTTGACTTTCATCCTGAGAAAAGACGAGAGTTATGAAACATCATGAATGATGGGTTCAGACAGAGTAAAACCGTTACCACAGCCCACAAATACCTCCGCGTGAGGCACATCTTCCTGTCTTATATCTTCTTCTTTCTCTTCCCTTTCAGCGTCCTCTTCTGCTTCCTCCACCGAAACTTCCTCCTGACTGGGATACAAGGATGGGTCATGTGTCCAAGCTCTGTTGTGTGGCATCCCGATGTGTTTGGAAGGGATGGGAGACCCACAGCGGGACGATTCAGGGGACTCAGAAGGTGTCTTATTTCTAACACCACTGAGATTAAACGGAGAGGAGGACGCACGTGATCCAAGTCTAGAGCCTCTGAACAACTTCTCACTGGGATCTTCAACAGAAGCACCCTTGAAAAAAATACGAATTTAGTTACTACACTTTACAGGTCAGTTCAGTGATGATTTGACTATTTTAAAGACAAACAATTACGATGAAGACGATACTTCAGGCATTCTCTTAAAAACTAAATGTCTTACGGCCTGGGCTGTAGCTGCCTCTTTTGCTGATTCCGCTCTCGCCTCAGCGTGTCCCTTTTTTCCTTCTCTGCCTTGCCTCACCCCGCCGTGGCGATCCTGCGATGCTCGTCGACTCGCCTCCAGAGCAAAGCACTTCAGCAAAGAGGGCGGGGTGCTTTTACAGGCTTTGATCATCTGGCGCCGTGCATCAGAAGCATCACAGCTTCCTTCTCCCCTGTGAGCGAGGGTCCAGCTGTGAGGAAAGACATGGCGGTACGCCGCTGGGACGCGGCGACACAGAGCCAAGCGGGCTTCTTCCTGCTGAAGGCTGTCGGAGGCAGAGAGCAGGGTGAGGGTGTCCACAGCCAGCGCAGAGAGGTCCTGAAGCTGCCCAAGCTGACCGTCCAACCCTGACAGGCTGTCCTGGATGAAGTTGACCTTCTCCGAGACCTCCCCCACCATGCCACTCATCTCAACAGCTCTACGGGTGCAACAACAAAGACCGTTGTTTAAACTTGGAACGACGCAACAAAATTTCTGTCATGACTGAACAATCGCTCTTAATACCAAATGCCAATTTTTCGCAGCGTAGGTAAACAGATTTTTATTTTATTTTAGTGTGCAGTCCAAAATCCAACGAACCTCTCAGCTGTGGCTCTGACTCGGTTTAGCTGAGTGCTGTGGACATCTTCGTTCTTCTCATGAAAGTAGACTTCAACGCATTTCTCCTCAAACTCATACAGCTTCTTTCTATCCTCAAGGCCCAGATAGAGTTCTGGTAAAATAAAATAAAATATTAAAAAAACAGGAGAAACGCCTTTTTGCTTAGTGGCAACATGCATTTCAACAATAACCGCAAATCTGTGTTTCTAAACACTCTTCTGGTACTCACTTAGCCCAGGCCGCCTCTCTTCCCGCTCAGCATCTCCTCTAAATCTCCTGTAGATGCATCTCACAGCAAGAGCCACGTGACTGAAGAGGATGAAGGGCGGGGGAAGCCACGGCCTTTCCTGATACGTCCTTATGTAGCGATAACGGTTGTACTTCCACAGTTTGTTGGATATTGAGGCCATATCAAAATAGATGTTGCTGGTAGGATAAAAACCACAGCAATTCACACCGTGCTCTTGTTTTAACCTACTTTTTTTTGTTTTTGCCAGACTAAAGGGGGCTCACTTGAAAAATGCAATGAGAATGTTGACCATGATGATGTACTGGAAGAACATGTAGACGGCCTGGAGAAGCGGCGGCAGGAAAGAAGCAGGAGGACAGGAACCATCGGCAGCACATGCTGTCAACACACAAACACACAGATGGTACGCCGGTGGGAAGCAGTGTGGCCACTGAATAAGAAACCACAAGAAACGTCAAGGTAACTTTTCAGTAAGTGGTCAGATCAGGCGGAGGTCATCGAGCAAACGCCCAAAAGCAAACGTGTGCAAAGTGCACAAGAAAGGAGGGCTACACAATGTCAAATTACGGTTAATAAGGGAAGCCTTTATGGGGACATTCGCAGAAACCGTGTTGGCTTCATGCAGATGAAACAGGCAACAAAACAACTAAACTGGATCAAAGCCATCCTGCAGAATCTCCAGTTGAGGCAAAATATTTTCTCTGCCAAGAATGACAAATAGGAGAGCACAGCAATGGCGACTATGTACAACACTAATGAAATGAGGTTATGTTACTGGACATTAGAGCCACGGATGTTCAAATCTTACATATAACATTCATTTAATTGTGTATTTAAAATGGAGCTTGGTACCAGCAATTGGGTATTGGAGAGAAAAAAATTAAAAGCTCCCTACGTGCAATACTATTGTTCTTTTTCATAATATTCACTCTGTGTCTCGCTATGGGATGCAGCCTCCTGCAGCCCTGATAGAAGCATTTATCTCAATCTGCCAATCCTGATTGGCCGGTGAAAGTGCTCGTCTTACGCCACGCCCAGTAGCCCCGACTACTAAAGCGTGCGCAGATCACGTCACTTCAATTCAAAACCTCTTCTCACCTCAGAGCTTATCTCACGTCGGAGCCTTTTGCTAGCTTAACTGCCCATAGACGGACCTTGCTAGCTTCCGTCGCCGGACGCTAGCACTGTGCTTCGATTTCTGCCCTGTCCGCTCACTCCAGACCGGACCGGTATCGTTTTTTTCCGTTCACTCCACGGCGGAATCCCTCTCGGCTCCCCTCCGCGGACGCTCGAGTCGGTCGAGCATTTGGCACACCAGCGAATTTCTCGACCCCACCACGCTAGCACACCAGCTAGCCACGATCCCTTTCCCTACCAGCACTCCAGCTCGTCGGAAAATGGCAACCGTGAAAAACCCTCACACCAGAGGAGACTACCGTCTTTGTGGTTGCGGGAACAAAATTTCGGGGAAGGACACCCACCCGGTGTGCAGTACCTGTCTGGGGGTCGACCACGCCAGGTCAGCCCTCGAAGTTCCCGGGTCCTGTGGGCACTGCAAAGTGTTCACGGTCAAGAGCCTCAGACGAAGACTAGCCCGCCAGGTTAGCATCTCGGACCGTGACCCATTCCTCCCCACCGCCGCCCACGAGGCAGCTGCGGAGGAGGACGAGGACATGGCTGGGGAAGCCCCGGAGACTGGCTACGACTGGAGTACCCAGTGCGAGCAGCTCCGTGCCCCCCCGTTTCCCGAGGAAGACGTGCTGGATGTTAGCCCCATGGAGGAGGATGACGACGCCTCGTTCCTCATATCAGAGGACGAGGAAGAGGATGACATCTTCATGGCGCCAGTCCAGACTGAAAAGCCGAAGCTGCCGAGCCCTTCCACCAGGGAAGACAGGGGAGCGAGCTCACCAGCTCCCTCCCTCCATGTGGACCTGCTCGACGTGTGCAAACGCGCGGCAGAGAAACTGGAGATCCCCTGGCCGATTGCAATAGCGGAGCCCACCCGGTCCCGCTATGAAGGCAAACGGCTTCCCTTGGCGCGAAATGCGATGAAGCATCTTCTTCCTGTCTTCCCCGAGTTGCTGACTGAGCTCTCCAAAACATGGACTAGCTGCCCGTACAGCAACAGGAGCCCCATTGCGGGCGCGGCATCCCTCGATTGCGAGGCGATGGACGCCCATGGCTTCTTCTCCATGCCTCCGGTGGAAGTCCCGGTAGCTGCGCATCTCTGCCCAGGCAGCGCAAGCCAGCTGTCCGCGGCTTCCACCAGGCGCCCGACGCTGCCAGCTAAGCCCGAGCGTTTTCAGTCTGCGCTGACAGAAAGGGCGTACAAAGCAGCTGCCCTCTCGGCCAGAGCCCTCAACGCCCTCTCCATCCTCACTGCCTACCAAGCGGAGTTGTTTGGCGCGTCCGCTGAGGAGCAAGACCCGGATGCGTGGGAGGAAATGGCGGTCATCGCCGATTTGTCTCTCCGCATCCAACGTGTCTCGGTCCAGGCCACGGGAAAAGTGATGGCAACCCTCGTCGTCCAGGAGCGAGCGAGATGGCTCAGTCTCGCTAACCTGACAGACAGGGAGCGGGATGACATCCTGGATATGCCAATCGTCCCTGAAGGCATCTTCGGCTCCGCATTGGCCACAATGCAGCAGAGATGCGAGGCAAAAAAGAAGGACAACGAGGCCCTCAAGCTTTGTCTCCCTCGGAAAGCCCCAGCGCCTTCACCTCCGGTGCAGCGCAAAACCTTTGTGCAAGCTGCCTCCCAGCCGCCGCGTTTTAAAATACAGAGACGGCCACCACCACCTGGCCAGCCCCTCCCGATGAGGAAGGAGCGCGGAGCCGGCTGGCATGGGAAACCCGCCTCCCCGACCGCTGCGCCGCCGCTGCCCACAGCCGCCGCGACCTCGGTCCCCCGGGCGATGAAGAAAAAGAGAGCGGCCTGACAGCCGCCCGTTCCTCAGTTGGTGCAGCCTGCAGATCCCCGTTGCGCAGGCCCACCGTTTTGGCTTGTTCGTGCGCGCCCCGTGCCACCGCTGCCCGTTCCAGAGCCGGTCCGCGAGGAGAGGGACATCGCCTCGGAGAGTTGCGCTGTTGCGCCCCGAGCAGAATGTCCACAAGCACACACATACACACACGTTCGAAGGTTGAACGGTGTGAAAATAAAAACAATAAATCTGTCACAACCAGGCCACGAGCCGAGGGTGCAGATAATAAAAAAAGCCAAAACAAACAATGCTCTCCCCATAAGCAGGGTGGCCATTCAGCCCCCTGCAGCCCTGCTACCGGGATGGGCGTCGCCGTCCCCGCGGAGCAGAGCAGAGCGCCCCGTCACACCTGCGGTGGTACCCGAGGATCATTTCCCGGCTCTACCACAGGGGGGCGCGGAGCAAAAGCCGCAGTGTGCTCCTGCTCTTTCTCTCAAATGGGAAAGCTGGAAAGCAGCAGCGGCCCCACCGTGGGTATTACGCACAATTTCCCGGGGATACAGGCTTCAATTCGCCACTGTCCCTCCCCGTTTCTCCGGCGTAGTACACTCACATGCACAGGGAGAATCAGCTCGAGTCTTACAGGAGGAGATCCTCTCTCTGATAGACAAACGAGCGGTTTCTGTCGTATCTCCCGAACAGAGTCTGTCAGGGTTTTACTCCAGATACTTCCTCGTCCCCAAACGGGGGGGGGGGGGAGGGGAATCCGCCCTATTCTGGACCTGAGAGCCCTGAACAAATTCCTGCGGAAATACAAGTTCAGGATGCTGACACATGCAGCACTGCTGCGTCTAGTAAGACCGAACGACTGGTTTTCGTCCGTGGATCTGAAAGATGCGTATTTCCACATTCCCATTTACCCCCCTCACAGACAATATCTCCGATTTGCCTTTCAAGGGGTGTGTTACGAATACCGTGTTCTACCATTCGGCCTGTCTCTCAGCCCGAGGGTTTTCATACGGTGCACAGAGGCCGCGGTAGCCCCGCTCAGACGCCGTGGGATACGTCTGGCCACGTATTTGGACGACTGGCTCCTGTTAGCGCAGTCAGAACAGGAAGCCAGGGTTCACACACATATTGTCACAGCACACCTGATGGATTTGGGTTTTGTGATAAATATGGAAAAGAGCCACCTATCTCCGACGCAGGAGATATGCTTTCTGGGGCTATCCCTGCGCTCTGTGCCGTTCACAGCTCGCCTATCAGAGGAGAGGGTGACGACTTTCAGAGCTTGCCTTGCACACTTCCGTCGGCACAGATCCGTCCAGTTCAGACTGTGCCTTCGGTTGCTGGGTCTGATGGCCTCAGCCATCCTCGTGATTCGCCTCGGCCGTCTTCACATGCGGGACTTTCAGCGCTGGGTCGCTTCGCTCCGAATGGACCCCGTGCGTCATGGCGCACGGCGGATAACGGTCACAGCGGACTGTGTAACAGCTCTGCGCTGTTGGCGAGCCCCGTCCTTCCTGACCCAAGGGGTGCCCATGGGCACCGTCTCGTCCAGGAAGGTTGTGACCACGGATGCCAGCCTATACGGCTGGGGCGGCATTCACAAGGGCAGGTCTGTGAGGGGTCGCTGGAACCAAGCTCTCCAGCGCCTGCACATAAACTTCCTCGAACTTTCAGCTGTGTTTCTTTCCCTGAGACACTTCCTCCCATTCCTCTCAGGTCACCATGTCGTGGTGAGGACAGACAACACGACAACAGTGGCGTATATCAACCGCCAGGGAGGCTTGCGCTCTCGTATGTTGCACGATCGGGCACGCGAACTCATCCTCTGGAGCAGTGCCCACTTTCTCTCCCTGAGGGCGACGCACGTCCCGGGAGATTTAAACACAGGTGCGGACCTGCTGTCCAGGGGCGCGCCAATGTACGGAGAATGGACGCTGCACCCGCAAGTCGTGGAGCAGATATGGCCGCGCTATGGCCGCGCCCAGATAGATCTGTTCGCGTCCAGGGAAAACGCTCGATGCGAGCTGTTCTTCTCTCTGAGGACCCTGAATGCTCCCCTGGGCGTAGACGCACTAGCGCACGCTTGGCCGCACGAGCTGCTCAACGCGTTCCCCCCGCTGGCCCTGATACCCCCTACTCTCGCCAGAGTGAGGGCATCCAATCACAAGCTGATCCTGATAGCTCCACACTGGCCAGCACAACACTGGCTGGCGGAGATATTCCAAATGCTGTGCGCCCAGCCTTGGCAGCTGCCGCTGCACAGGGACTTGCTCTCGCAGGGGGCGGGGACAGTGTTCCACCCGCACCCGGAGCGACTGCAGCTGTGGGCCTGGCCCGTGAGTGGCTCAATTTGACCACTGCTGGGCTCCCTCAGAGTGTAGTTAATACTATCCAAAATGCCAGGGCTCCCTCCACCAGGACTCTATATGGCTCCAAGTGGGGACTGTTTGAGCGGTGGTGTCTTGAACGGGACTACGTTCCTTTTCAGTGTTCTGTACCAGCGATTCTGTCGTTTTTACAGGAACTGATTGATAAAGGAAAAGCCTTTTCCACGGTTAAGGTCTATCTGGCTGCTATAGCGGCGTGCCATATAGGATTTGGGGACAAAACGGCGAGCCAACACCCTTTGGTGTGCCGGTTTATGAAGGGCGCGCGCAGGCTTCTCCCTGTCTCCAAACCTTTGCTGCCCCCGTGGGATTTGATGGTGGTTCTGGAAGGGCTCAAAGGGCCCCCTTTTGAGCCATTGTTGGGGACCAGTCTTAAACATCTGTCTCTTAAGACAGTGCTGTTACTGGCTCTGGCCTCTGCGAAACGAGTCAGCGACATTCATGCGCTCTCTGTGAACCCCGCATGTACTCGGTTCGACCCGGGGTACACGCGTATGGTTCTGAAACCCAACCCAGCTTTTGTTCCTAAAGTAGTTGGTTCTTGTTCACCGATCGAGCTGGCGCCGTTCTCCGCTTCCCCCGGTGAACAGCGAGCGCACATGTTGTGCCCTGTTCGGGCCGTACGCTCTTATATGGACAGGACACAGAACATCAGGAGGAGTGATCAGCTCTTTGTCTCCTGGGCGGAGCCCCGTAAGGGACAGCCGATCACAAAGCAGCGCCTCGCCCACTGGGTGGTAGAGGCTATAGCTTTGGCGTATGAAAGCAGGGGTCTGCAGCCCCCGGCGGGTTTACGTGCACACTCTACCCGCGGGATGGCCGCGTCCTGGGCTTTATTCAGGGGAGTGTCCGTTCAGGACATTTGTTCGGCAGCGAGTTGGTCCTCGCCTCTGACTTTTGTGCGGTTCTACATGCTTGACGTGTCCAGACCGTGCGTGGCCAGTGCGGTCCTGAAGTCATAACGGAACTTATGGACCTTCCCCATACGGCCGGTTCTTGTTCGATAAGCTGTCTGGCAATACGGGAGCTACCATATCCCATAGCGAGACACCGAGTGAATATTATGAAAAAGAACGTTTGGTTATCTAACATAACCCCAGTTCTTAGAATAATATGAGCGAGGTGTCTCGCCAGACAACCCTTCTTGCTGGGCGGTGAGAAGAGGTTTGCTTGTTGAATTGAAGTGACGTGATCTGCGCACGCTTTAGTAGTCGGGGCTACTGGGCGTGGCGTAAGACGAGCACTTTCACCGGCCAATCAGGATTGGCAGATTGAGATAAATGCTTCTATCAGGGCTGCAGGAGGCTGCATCCCATAGCGAGACACCTCGCTCATATTATTCTAAGAACTGGGGTTATGTTAGATAACCAAACGTTTCTTTAGGAACAAAGAAACAATAGTATTAATATTGTGGGATAATCAACATAATGGCATGACGGAAAGCTTATAGAAACACATTAGAGAAACAATTGATCCTGTTCAAACATAAGGGAAGAGAAGTGGTGTGAATTTTTTCCCCCAGAAAATTCAGAAAATTAACACAAACAAACCCAAAGCTGAAGAACAACGTCAGTTTATGATAGAACAATTAGAAACAAATAGAAGAAGACTTAATAATTGACTACCTTTCCCTCCAATTAGTGGCGGACATTTGTCTAATTATTGTTTCTACTAATCATAACAGACACTTGGTTCACAGTGCAATATGTAAAGATATGCATGCACAACACAGCAGTTTGTAGGTTTATGCTCATAGTTATCAAGCACAGCAGTGAAGGATTGATGATGTGAGTTTTATGTGCGTCAGGAAATCTACATTACCAAAGTCCAGGCTTCACACGCTGTGCATAAACAAATCTCAACTAACTGAAGTAATACTGCGAGCCTGTGGGTCTAAATTCTTTAGTAAAATATGCAAATGGTTGATATGGTCACAATAAAGACAGCTAGGGTTCACACAGAACTTTATCATCTTTCTTGCAAAATTAATGACAGACTTAATGCAGGGGTGTCAAACTCCAGTCCTCGAGTGCCGGTGTCCTGCAACTTTTAGGTGTGTCCCTGGTCTAACACACGTGGATCAGATGGTTGAGTTACCTCCTCAGTATGTAGTCAGTTTCTCCAGAGTCCTGCTAATGATTTCCTTATTTGACTCAGATGTGTTGAAGCAGAGACACATAAAAGTTGCAGGACACCGCAAACCTGACTCTCGCCAGATGGATGTAGTTCTGTTGAGCTCCACATGGTTCCCCACATCCATCTGGACTCGCTGCCATTGGGAGGGATTTCAACACCACATAAAATGGACGAGCCAATTGCTGGGTGGGATTTTCGTAGATGTGACGTATCAGAGAAGGGACTGTTTGGATTCAGACAACAATGGCGGCTTGCAGTATGGAAGCAAGCGGTAACATTGATGCTGCTACTTCATCAGTGTTGTCCATTCTACCTAATATTAATTATTTAAAGGAACACCAGAGAACGACTCTGAAGGCTTTTGTTGGTGGAAACGATGGTTTCGCACTTCTCTCGACCGGGTTTGGCAAGAGCTGGATCTTCCCCAACGTCAGCGTCATGGGTTGGCTTCGATGTGAGTGGTTGATGTAGCGCGTCAATAAAGATGGCGGACAGGTGGTTCACCCAATCATATACAAGGATTTTTGATAAGGCCCCTCCTTCTGAAATACACCTCCGATGGAGCGATCCCAGACGGACGTGTGGAGCTCTGCGGAACGAAATTCATCTGGCAAGAGTCAGGTTAGGACACCGGCCCTCGATAACCGAAGTTTGACACCCCTGCTCTAATGTGTCATCTAATTTGGTACCTACGCCTGCTGTACTTTTTTTTTTTTTTAGATGTTCTAATGATTCACGTACGATCAAGTTCTCCAGCATACACTTCTCCAAAGATCATCCAGTAGGGCTGAAAGACTATATCTCGAGCTAGACTCCACGATGGCTCCTGATCTGGCGACAAGATGGCCTTCCTGGACACCCCAAAGCTCAGCAGCACAATGGCCATCATCACCACAATGAATGACATGTTACTGGTCTGGGTACACACACAGCGAAGAAAAAGAAGGGGGTTACTGGGTACCGCTTTTTCCACCACTGCATTATCTTTCTGTTGGCAGGAAGTGGTCTCAACTCACCATCTTGGTGATCATGGTGAGGTAGGGGCCGGCATGCTTATTGACAGCCAGAAGATCCAAAACTCTGACAAACCAGAAGATGATGTCCAGACAGTAAGCCACGCGTCCTGCAGTCCGGTAGGGATCAGCATGCCAACGCATCGAAAGCCCAACCAGGAACAGGAGGATGCCAACAAAGTCAGATATGTTCCAGTACTCTGAGAACCAAATCTTCAGCTTCTGCCTTAGCTTCCTTGGTTCAGACATCAATACCTAAAAACAAGACCAAAAAAAAAAAAAGATATGTTACTACTATTCTTTAGTACTGGTACGTTAACTTTGATTGTTCTTTAGCTGTACATCCATAAACCAACTCACACAACTTCAAACTTTTAATGAGAAAGGATGCAGGAAAACTCACTTCTCTGGTTTTCTCCACCGCAGTGGATATCATGTAAATAATGACGAACCACTCCAGAACACTTGGCTGATCCTCCATCTTCACCAGGATGACGTAGGAGAACAGCATTAGAAAGCCCAAGTAGAACATCTAAAAAGGAGATGAAAATATTCAGAGAAACAGATTGAGATGTTGTTCTTTGCGTGGCTCAGAACCATCAAACGTAAAGAAGAAAACGGCGGACCCAACTTACTGTGTGAAACCAGAACTTAACAACAGGAGCGGTGTAAAACTCGTACAGCTTCGTGATCCAGGACAAACACTGCGCCAATACAGGTGAGGCGGTTCTTGAAACAGAACCGAGAGGTTTATCGTGGAAGTGGAGGCCTCGCTCCGTGTCCACACTGTCCTGTGAGATAATAAGACAAGAGAAAGGAAAGCACGTGATGAGAAGTCTCCGCCAGAAGCATCCAGGAGTCTAAACTCTAGTTTAAAAAGCGCTGTGTCAGCTCCCTACCATCTGGCCCGATCTCCCGGGGACTGGCGGCGATTTCACAGGCTCGAGCCCAAACAGCATCGTCTCATGGCTCTGTGGTACGTGGCACATTTCGGCTTCGCTTTTGAACTCCAGAAGCAAGATGGCAGGAGGTAGAAGAAGGCTCAAAATGATCTAAAACAGAAACAGATGGTGAATCGTGATCAATAAGCAGCTATCAGGAAAAAAAACAGGAAGAATACCAAAGCAATGTGTTTTCATTAAAATTGCCAATTGACTTATTTCTGTGTGACAAGTAACCTTCAATTTATGAACGTAGAGAGACTTACAGGGCCTTGCAAAAGCATTCACACCTCTGCAACTTCTCCTTTGTCACATTACAATTAAAAACCTAAATGCATTCTTTTGGGGGGTTTTAAGCGACAGACCAACTAAAAGTAATGCATCATTTTGGAATCTGAATAGTGTGGTGTGCATTTGTATTCAGCTCCCCTTAGTCAAGGGATTTAGCTTGAAGAACAGCAGAATTTTATTAGTCATGGTTTTTGACATTTAAACTATGAGGCTTTTGCCCATTCTTCTGTGCAACATAGCTCAAATTCAATCAGACTGGCTGGAAAGTGTATATGAACAGCAAATCTTCAAGTCTTACCACAGGATCTAACTGGGATTTAGGTCTTGATTTTGACAATGGATGTACTTTTGTTGAGATCATTCCATTGTACCTCTGACTTTATGTTCATGGTTGGAGCCTCTAATAAATATTTTTCTAGGATTGCCCTGCATTAAGCTTCATCCAATATCCAATGTAATCCAACCTGCTTCTTTGTCATTTCTGAAGGTTTAGCTGCAGCATGATGCTGCCAGTACTGTGTTTTACTGTAGGGATGTACTCAAAAACGTATAAAGTGTATGCAGCTCAGCTGAATATTCAAAGCCTGGGATTTTGTCTCATCACCTGATGATGCTTTAATCTCTCCTTTCAGGTGGACTCTAGCTACAAAGTACCGTAGGTAACTTCTTAAGACCATTACTGGGTTTTATTTAGATACATCAAGGTAAAGGAGGCCGACTATGAATATATATTATTTTCTTCAGATTTTATTTGTGATAAAACTTAAAATCGCTCATGCAGTTGGCCTGTCACATAAAATCCCAACAGAATTAATTAAAATTTGTTGTTGTAGTTTTACTATGGCAGGCATACAGTATAACCCCCATTTCCCAACAATTAGGAGATTCCCTTAAAGGTAAGACCCCAGCACGGCTCTTCCTTTGTGTCTACCTTCAAAAATGAGTTTTTTCTCATGTTGAGTGGGCCGGTCCACAGATCTGTGAGCAGGGTCTGAGTGCAGGAGTGAGACACAAAAGGTCTGTGACACGAGGAGACCGCCAGCTGCAGGCAGGTGAAGTGACTCCATGCCTCCATCTCAGAGGTTAGGAGTTTCATGGCCATTTGCTCGTTCTGCTGAAATGCACAGTCTAACACGTCCACTGCCAGCTGACCAAACTCACTGGTACACACACACACAGAGAAGACAGACATGCAGGTTTCCAGTGAAATAGTACATGTAGTCCTGCAACACTTAGTGTTAAAAAATACGTAGCAAGAGCTAACATAGCAAGATAAAATAGACAAATTACTAAAATAAAAAATCTGGACTGTGAAAGTGAAAAAGCAAGCAAACCCCAGACAATTCTCTTGTCCAAGAAACAGCAACCCAATGCAAAACTGTTACACCTTCCACATTATGTATTTTAGGAACGTTCATCTAAAAAAGATGAGTAGTGACGACCAAATGCAGCCTCATGAATCTATGAACCCTTTTGTCAGGTGCCATGAAAATTGGTTCTCCATCGAAGCTTCAGTCATTGTGCCCCAGAGCGACGCCTGCTGGCGCCGTGGTCGCTCCACAGCCTTTTGGAGGTGGCTGAAGCATGCTTATGTGCACCTTGGGTTTTTTTTTTTTTGTATTTTGAAAATGAATTACAGCTGATATGTAACTTTATTTTACCTGAATGACTTGTTTGTCTTTCTTGCCTTATCAAGTCTTGCCAAATTTTTTTTTTTTACAAACAAAGCAAAAAAAAAAGAAAAAAGAAAAGATGATTTACGATTACTAACGCTGTAATACACACTGGGCAGAGGACACAATTACATGCTTTAATGAGGTCCTGGATGTAATTAATATTATTACAATATAACAAGTAGGATCCTGTTTTGCCAGCTACGCAAAAATAAACAGGTCAGTGAAATCCTCCAATGCCACATCACGTTCTTGCATCCTAGCTACTAAAATAATGATCAGAATAATAGATTAACATAAATTTCCATCTCCATGTAATAGGGACACATAAAAAGAGCAGATGTATGTCACAGATATTTCTCCACTGCCTCAGAGGGAGACGCACATGCAGCACATCGGGCCATGCACACATGCACTCACGCCACATTCGTGTTCTCAGCGTCTTAAATACACAGCACCCTTAAAAAGGGCTGTTTCTCTCATTCTAAACAAATGTGTATCACTCTATATTTTTAAGCTCCGGCCAGCGAACCAAACAGATCAGCTGATTCAGGATGAATGAAGCTGGGAAAGGGTTTAAATGTCATCATTTATGCAGTTTTTTTCTGTTTTGAAGCAAAGTGTGCCACACGGCTTGAGAGAAATACCCAGCCCGCTTTGAAGCACGCTTCACTAGTGAAGACTTTAGTCTGTGCAAACCAGATCTAGTGTTCTTCTAGCTGCACTATCCATCTTCTGGGCTAAAATGTTTAAGAAAGAAAAATGCTTTCTGCCGAAGACACACCAAGTGCTCTGGCACACAGCAGTCATGCTTTAACGCTCCCTTTGCAGAAAAAAAATACATATACATATATATATATATATATATATATATATATATATATATCCAGCCATGCCCTAAATTTCAGTTGTTTCCTTGAAAAGATCCATATAGTATAAAACAAAAAAGTTTTTTTTTTTAAGATGCATTGGGTTGTACATTTTGCTTGGAGCTCAAAAGATAAACTTTTAGGTTGCTTGAAATCAGCGTCACAAGATAGAATCCAGAATTTCCACTTTAAATGTGAATAACCTCACAGGTTGCAGGTTCCCTTTCACTTTGCTGTGTATACTCACAGTGAATATGCCATGAATCGCTCTGCGATAACGTCGTCCATGTTGCTCTGCCGTACCACGAAGGCCATCGAGCGATAAAGCTTACAGCCCACAGTAGCCCTTGCCAAGGCTTCCTCCCCATGCTGCCACAAGAACAGCGCCATCTGCTGGCGCTGCTGGAGGACAGCCCACACAAACAGGTCGTTGAAATTGAAAGGACAGGGCAGCAGGGTCCCGCCAAGGTCTGGACTAAACGCCCCCCGGTGACTGCTCCCAGTCGACACAGTTTGATCCTGGAGAAAACAGGGATGTATGGTGAAAATAATGACGGACCGAAGAAAAAAAAAAAAAGCTTTTCAGAAAATAAAGCGTGTCGTGACTTTTTGAGAGGCCGGGATTCACCAACTTTGCTTTTGTAGGGTTGAGCTGTTCTGAAGAAATGCAGATCTTGGAGACTTCTGCTCTTCTTCAAGCTCATTCCTCGCCTTTGTTTACCAAAGGAACTAGAGCTGTCACGCCTGCTGTCCTACATACAAAAAGGAAAAACTCTTTTAAAAACAGCTCCAACACAGTAGTAGTGAGGACATCAGAAAAGAATGACCCAAAAAAAAACAAAAAAAAAAAACCCGTTTAAGCTCACTTTGCCCTGCATGCGGCTGTAGGCGGCTCTGAAGTTTTTCCGAGTGTAGGTGCTTAGATATGCTCCTCCGATGAGGTACTCTATCACCAGCCCCATGTCAATGAGAGACAGACGGTAACCTACAGGAAGAGAGGTCTACACACACAAAATGCACGGTGAAGACAAACACATTTAAAGGCTTCTCTAAGTAAAACAAATCCTTTAAATGGTTCATATAATTCATTAAATCAACTCAAAATTAGAAACATATATTTTCTGGCTTAATTTCAGCACTCTGGGAACCACTGGACTCTCCCTGCTTGTGGAGGGTATTCATGGCTGTCTGCTGGACAACCTTCAAGTCAGCACGTTTGTGTAAGCCATAGTACGTCTGTATGAAAAATCGTTTTCATTGTTCTAATGTAACATCTATACATGCAAGAATTTTCTGACATTTATCACCATGAAGTGATAATAATAAAAACAAACAGCAACAACTGTTTGAAATATATCACCTTGTGTGTAATGGATCCATACCTAGGTTTCACTTTAATAGAATTTCTGAAATGAATTCACTTTTTTTGTTAAAATCCAAACGTTCGGACGTGCGTCTGTCCCTCACCTGTTTTGCATCTTCGACGAGGTGCTGCAAGAAGCGCCGCGTCTGACCCTGCGGCTGGAAAAGAGACATTGGTGTTACTTACGAAAAGGAGGAGAAAAAATATGGACTTAGAAACCACAGTAAACAAAAAAAAAATGTGTTAGACAGCACCAACTCTCCAAACAAAAAGAAAACACCCTGGATACAGCTGACCACACACCTCACTAAAGCTCTTATAGAGCACTGTTGTGATTTGGATCAAGGTGGAGATTTTCCTAACTGTGTTTTAGTCATAGAAAAATAGTTTCTTTTTGTAAACTGAAGATGGGAACTCTAGTAACACAAAAGAAAGAAAAAAAAAAACATCAAGACAGAGCTGAGGTATACTGCTGTTACTTTTAAATACAAAAAAAAAATCTCCTGACAATAGATTTTAAAATTCATGCCAGGAATGTTTTTTCATTATCATGATTAAATATTATTTTTATCAGGAATAGGAACGTGCACTTATTCAAATTTCAGATTTTAGCCTCAGTTCTGGTTCCAAACATCACAAAAACAATGTAATCAACCAAAAATTATGACTATTAAAATTGTTCAAAAACATTCTGCTTTGCAAATATAGTCTGATTTGGTTAATTAAGGATAGTACAATAAATTGACGATTTCAGTTTTGACCAAAATGATTGTAATCATGATTTTGTTTCCCATAATCAAGCCACCCTATTAGGAAGACAAAAAGATAAAAACAGAAGGACCATCATTAAGCTTAATAAAGCGTAGATGTAGATTAATTACCGAGTTGTAGAGCTCCTCAAGGCGATCCACGGTGAGGAAGCGGCTCATTGTCATGCCGTTGTCAATCAGCAATTTCACAAAACTGACACGGTCCATCACCAGAGAATCCAGCATTGCTTGTTCCAACGAACCCACCTAGACACAGCAAATTATGTTTCTAATCAAAAAGATCAAAAATTTAAACCTGCTTACGGTGCAAATGACTCAGCTGCACTCACCTGCCAGTGCTGACCATACACCAGGATGTCTTTCTGTGCAATATCGGCCCGGTCCCAAGCCAGAGCCATACTCAGCTGCTCTGATGGACTGGCTTTGGTTCCTGTTTACCATTTAAAAAAAATAAAATAAAGACTCATTTCTCTGCATTTTTATTTTAATAAAACATTTCCCTACTTATATACTGACCTGTTAGGACAGAAAAACCTCAGTCTAACATTGATTATAATTTACATAAGTCAGGAACTAGGAACATAGAAACTTGTGATTTGTTTTTGTAGCTAAATAAGGTTAACTTTTTTTGCAGAGCCATGTCTATAATAATAATAATAATAATAACTTGTACCCTTAAGGACAGAAGTCAAAATGGCTGCATCAGTTGCCATCTGCTCGTCTGACTCAGAGTCGAAGACGGTGATCTGTAGGTCAAAGAGACAATGACGATGTGGTTTGTGTCTGTAGAGGTTTCTCAGTCTTAGTATTTATTTACTTGTATCTGTTCTCCCACCAGCACATTTGTTTATAATTGCACTTTTTTTGTAATCTTGGTGTAAAGCTGCTGTTTGCTAATGAGTGAAGCATTTGGTAAACAGCTGTAAGTTTTGCTGAGATCATTAACAGCCTTTATTTATGCATTTATCTTGTTGCTGAGATTTATAGAGCCGGCTTTATAGAGGACTTTGTATGATACAACACCAGGAAGTGGAGGAACCCACCATGCTGCTGGAAGCAGGGGACTTGACTCTCGAGAAGCTACCAGAGATCTCTTAAAACTAATGATAGATAACATCTTGGTGTGATGTTATGTTTTATGTGTGTTAACATTTGTATTATAGTTATAATTTGTCTGTTTGAATTAATCTGCCAGGGTTTATTGGTGGTGTTTGCCCTGGTGCCACCTCTCCTCGTTTCTTCCTGGCTAGCCTTTGTGTTTATATTCCCCTGGGTGTTCATTGTTAGAGGGTCAGATTTGTTTTTGTTTTTTAGCCTTGGTCTTGTTTGTCCTACTTGAAACCGTTTCCTTTTGGACCCTTATTCTACATTTTTCAAATACTTGCTTTTCCGTTGATATTTTTACCCATTTTTCTTTTGGGAAATAAAAAAATAAAATAGTCAAACTGATTTTCTTTTCATACCTTTGTCCTTATTCCGTACCGCTTGGACCCTGACGGTGTCAGAAACCACAGCAAACTTATTTCTGTATTCTATTTTTACTCACAGACTGTCTGTGGTCCATGCACTGCTGGAGAAGAGTGTAAAGGTGAGCAGCCTCGGTCCTCTCAACCCCAAACACGTCTGCAATCCTACCCAGAAAGTCCTCCTTAATATCGGCATCCAACTGCCTAAAAGAAAAATGGAGGGGGAGGGGGGGGGGCGTAATGTAAGCCTTATTTCAGTGAGTTGCAAAAGAAAAACATACAGTAGAGGATTGGGGGAAACTGATGCAGGGTTTTTGGCATTTTTAAAATAAAACATCTAAAAAGTGTAGGTTGCACTTGTGCTTCACCTCCTTTACTCCGATACCCCACGATAAAATCCAGCACCACTAATCAGGTCCAATTAGTAAACAGAGTCCACTTATTTAATCTCAGTAAAAACTCAGGTGTTCTGAGAAGGCTTCAGAGGTTTGTTGGAGAGCATCACATTATGTCCTTTTTATGGTCATTTTTTCTCTTGCTACTAGTATGTTCCAATATAAAGGAACAGTTTTACTATTCTTACTATTAATGCAACCAAGTATTCACGTCCGCTGTACAAAACGCTGGCAGGATGCTCCCTTGCACTTAATATTCTTTGACATCACTAAGAGCACATCGCTTTCAACTACATTTAGCCATTTCTAGCAATGCACCAATCGATAGGCCAGTGAAAATGTCCAACTCTCCTTTGACTTTCCCTTCATTAAATGTATCAAATTAAATGCATTTTCAGTCTACCGCAAACTATGCTTGGCTTCGTTTTACACAAGCAAGTAAAGCTATGTGGCCCTCCACTAAAGATAAATATTAACAGCTCCCTGCATACCTATCATTAGCAGTCTGCTTGTGCAAGAAGGCAAGGAGGTCCGCAGCCTTGCCCGACCCCTCAAATACGAGCACCGGCACCGGAGGCACATTGCTAACATAATCCAGCACAGTTGACACAATGGCCGGGCCTCCTTCCACCACCACACACAGCGCAGGTACTCCCTGGTTCAGTCCTGGAAAACAGCAACGACGCATAAGTCAGGGAAAAGATTTGCTCACATGTTTAAAAAGAACAACTTCTTCTTACTTGTCCTTACTTAAATGAGCCAAACACAGCCTGAAAGTAGCAATATTACTACCACTGCAAATGTGCCTACATTTGTTTAGCTATTCTAATCGATAAGTCAGCCTCTGAACATGCAGACGGTGCACCATCTGTACATGCAGGCACAATGACGTTGACTCACGGGGATGGATCTTCAGTAGCTGGATGTGTTTCTCCAGCTTCCTCCTGAGGCCCTGCTGGCAACCAGCTTTTCCCGACGTCCCATCATCCACAAACAGAAAGTGGGAATGGAAACCATTAAGACAGGCCCTCTTGCTTAAAGGGTTTCCCAGTGGCTGGTAGGGTCTGAATACCTGTGCAGATGTCCCAAAGAGATAGCCATCGCGGTGAGTAAATGATCAAACACACAGCATGCTTCAAACATGTTCTCATTGTTACGTTAGGAGGCATTAATCTCTGTCTCTTGCACTGACATCTCTGCCTATGAGGTCCAGGTTGTTGTCGATCATCCCCCACGGTGTGATGCCAACTGTGTTTCTCTTCCTCAGGTCGTGGCCTCCAAATAACTTCACTGCCTCGCCCACGTACTTAGACACACCTGGAGAGGGTATGCAGAGCAGCAAATGCAGAGCCTTGCGAATATATTCATGGCCCATAAAGTTTTGTTTTGTTTTTTCCACATTGTGATCGTTTGTTTTAACGAATTTCATGGTTATTTGAAGTTAGAGAACAATACCACAGAATTAGGATTTGGAACAAAAATGACAGCAGGTTTTCTAAGTCTGACTGAGCTTTCACGGTTTTGCAAAGAAGATGAACAAATGGTCAGGCTGGAGATGTGCAAAGCTAGTAGAAACGTACCATGCATCCGTTCATACCACACAGCTGTAGCTATCCATCTTTCCTGTTCTTACCTGTATTAATCCCATCGGTCAGTATCCACGCTCCTGTGCTTATGGCAGCCGTGATGAGCCCCTTGCCGAAGGCCTGCTTCACTTTTGGAGGCAGGATAAAATTTTCGGACCCTCCGTGGACAGTCAGCAGTAGCTTCGGTCTCTCCATCTGCCATTCCCTCAGCATCAGCTGGAGCAGCGCCTCCGGCTTGGAGTCCACGGCCACGCGGACAAACTGAAAGAACATGGCGCTGCTAGAGACCTTTTCCAACTGCTTCTCATGAGACTGTTTTGCCGTTACTGCAGATAGCATCTTTGCTTTCCCCAAACGTCTGAAATCTGCTTCCCTCATAGCAAACCGAAGTTTATACAAACATGAAAAATCTAGACTTCCATCTCACTCAGCCTACAGAGCAAGCCTCTAGTTTTATTTTTAAAGCTATCTTTTGTAAAAGGAAGATTAACCGTAATTATCTAACATTTCAGTGCACATGTAGAAAATGCTGCCAAAGAAAACCAGACAGTTAATGGATTTGCAAACCTTTGCCCGACAGACACGCGTGGCAGTGTCTTGAAAGTCTACGATCCCAAAGGCGTTGGTGGGACTGGCCCTTGTGTGAGCCTCCATGGACCACTCCTCCTCCGGGCCCTGTCCGGGACTGGCATAGAGGGATGTCGGAGGAAAAGACTCCTGCCAAGAGTGTTCCCCCATCAAACGGCCACAGCAACATCTGGTCAAGTTGTTAGACACGTCAGAAGACGGTATGGTTAGGAGTGTCAGACAAACATGGCTTTTTACATCAGAAAATCTCAGCTGAGCAGCTGTTGTCCTGCTAAACAAGGGGCACACCGTCACTTGAGGCATTTTACAGCTTCATGATTTATTTTAAGAAACCTCTGTTATATAATAAAATGATTTGTCCCACTAATTTGTGACCCATGCTTTGCCATTTGGTTCCAACGTGACGCCTTAAAACATACCATTTCATACCCATATACTTAAACCATTTGCACACCAGTTGTTTGCCTCTCAGAAGCTAAGTATTTGGTGAACGATGGAGATAACTAAAACAAAAAATGCTCTAATCACACAAATAATTTTAATGATTTATATATTCTTTATTAGGATTTTATATTGCTCTATTTCTATTGCTCATGGCTCCATTCCCTAATGAGAAACCAAAATCTCTAAAGGCGGCCTCTAGAAAAAAGATATAACTCATTAGTCAGATAACTATATTTTGTCACAGTAGACTATGGAAATAATTTTAAATCATTGTTTGTCACAGCTGGTATGAGATAGAGCCACAGGAGAACTACAGTATGGTGGCTCTGTTTGTTATATAACTGAATAAGTTGAGTAAAAGAAAAAGACCCAAACTGCAAAAGATTGAAGAGGCACAGAGAGCAGCACCCAACTAGACCCAATTTTAATAGCTTAGAGTAACGTTTGGTGACTAAAGGTGAATAACTCAACCAGTTCTTCACATTGTTGACGAGGAGATTAGGCCCAATCTTCCTTACGACGTCGCCTTTGTTCATTAAATTAGCTGGATTGCTCTCTTAACCTCTCTCCATTGCAGGGTATGGACTTTGACTGGGCCACTGATACAACTGGATTCCTTTATTTCCCAACCATCCCGCTTCAGACTTGCTTCTCTGGCTGGGATCATTATGTGCTATTCTGAGCTGAACCATCCGGCTCTCAGAAAGATAGAAAATATTTCACTTTGAATTAGTTTGATAACGTCTTGTGGTTTATTCCGTGTTTCCTATGATTGGAAATCTTCCATAAATGTTCAATCCTCCTCCGGGGGATGATGGTCATTTGGCCCCTTCACAGATTTGGTCGTTTACGGACTGAACAAGTGTTGCCTAGAGGTAAATCATACTATTTCTGGGTGCCAAAATATTATTGATTGTAAAGATTTTAGATTTTTTGCTTCACATAGTCTTTTTAAGTACCAGAATAAAGAATACTGAAGTTGATGTGTGCGAGTCAACAAAGCACCTCAAAATAAAGAGAAGATTGTTTGCATGATTTCAAAAGACCCAGCTGACTAAGCCGCACTACAAGTCCTCCCCGTTTCCTACCCCCCCCCCCCCCCCCTTCCTCTATGCCTCTCTTTGTCCTTGAGTCTACATATTCCTGTTTCATTGTGTTTATTATGTTGCTAAACATTTTTTAAACAACATTCTTCTATTCTTATACACATCTCCTACACTGTCAATAACTCACTGACTAAGTGCAGTCGGGGCATTTTGAAAACTTGGGGAAAAATGTGAGAGATGTCCAAATAAGCCAAACCGTGGAAATAGTGAAGATAAAAAGAGGACAGTGAAATGTAGCCAACAGTGGAACAAGAATGCCATCACCATGTTGGCATTAGGCTGGTGATGTCGGCGTGTGGCAACGGACAGATAAAGTGACAACAGTTCGCTGAAAATACCTGATCAGGCTTTGGCACACTTGACAAACTGGAATGCATCTGAAAGAAACAAGAAATGACACATTATGAAAGAATCAACACGGGTTTCTGTAAAAAAGATAAAATAAAATAAAAAAAACAAGACTGCCAAATGGCTCTGTTCTAAGAAAATGTTTATCTGCAGCCACTGCTGGTAATATTAAACTATATACGACCTTCTAGGAACTATAAACCCCAGCGGTGCCGCCAGTTTATAGTTTACCTGTGTTGATCCCAAGAGGAAGGAATGAACTTCACACACTCCCTTCTAAGGAAGGTCTCCTCAATCCAGGATTTTCCTGTCTGGAAGAAGAAAAAAACACCGCTGAGTTAGCATTAGCCAGCTAAGATGTGTGTAGCAGATCCTTAGTGTTCTCAACTTTACTGATTGACTGATTCTGAGCCAACAAATAAAGTAAAATAAACCTTTCCAGTGAAGTTCATTGTAGTGAAAGCAGGAATCTACACGCTTGAGTTGAAGCTTTAGGTCCTTCGCGGGCAGACTTCTCCGCTTCATTCCCACAAGCAGTGAAACACCGAAGGAACATGAGCAACAGCCCCTAACTACGCTTCATGCTTTTTAAAGCTTTCGCTGCGTTTCTCCGACAAACTCAACAATAGGAAACATACGTAGGAAACATACAAATATCCCCTTCCTGATGAAGTCGCATGGCTGCAGAGCTGCTTTACTCCCACCCAAAACAGAGTCAGACTATGTGAACACTTAGGCCCTGAAGCGTAGAGGTGTTTCACAGAAATTAGATTTTCCAACAGATAAAAAAAAAAAGAAAAAGAAAAAAAAAAAAGAAAAACCCATGGTGGTTAACACCACAGGCTGCAGTTTTGCTTTTGTAAATGCCACAGCAGAGCTAAAATGTTTTACTGATCTTTACTAAACAGAGATTTTTATCATTTTTAAGTTATGACTCATTTGTGATTATTTAAAATCACAAATGAAATGATAAAATCCTTTCACAAATCATCTGTCTGGTATTTAACTGTCAGTGAAATGTTTTGACAAATATATCACAAATACTTACTACAGTATTTAAAAGGACATATTACTTGTAGTTTGCAAAGTAGTAGTTTTAGTACAGCATTACTGATAAGAGTAGTGTGTGTTGCTCCTTTAGTCTCCACCCAACGACCATCGATCTTTCTCACAACTGGGAATCATCCCAACAACAACAGACTTGGCCTTTGTTGTAAAGGAAGTTCCATTTAGTGTCTATCTGTGTGGTGCTACAGGCGGGGCCCTCCATCACTGCTCTATGCTCCATACAGCCAGAGAAACCTTGGGTCACTCAGGTACTTTCTTTGGCATCTCATTAAAATGACTTTAAGGCAAAAAAAAAAAAAAAAAAAGGTGAGACAGGGCATTTCTTAAATTCTAACTTGTCCAACTATACAGCTTTCCTTATGTGGCTACCATTTACCTCTATTATAAACAGTTTTTTTTCCTGAATTGTACTCCCCCTCCATCTGACTGTAGCCTAATTTATCATATGAGACCGATCTCATCAGTATAAAGTATGACCATAGTGAGCTAACAAATGTGGACAAGCACTCCCAGCCTGGACCATATCAGATACAAATTTCTACACTGAACCTTTACTTGATTTATATATATATATATATATATATATATATATATATATATATATATATATATATATATATATATATATATATTACTTGCACACAATGTATAAAACATCAAGTGTCACTAAATTTAGTGGTTAATTTATAGGAAATGTTTCTCATTAAGCAACTTTACCTTAGTGTATTTCTGCTGCTAAACAATGTAATGTGAAATGTTTATAGAAATAAAAAAAATAATAAAAAAAGTTAGCACAAAGTCCAGCAGACTGATGAAGTTCCCAAAGACTACACTTCCCGTCACGTTTAATCACGTTGAGCTAACCAGCTAAACTTAGCTGTTAGCTAACGACAGCTAATTGAAGAAAGTAACACCTGGGTCAAACGTAGAAGCCGGGTACCGAACATGTTTCCGGACTCCGGCTGCAGCTTCGCATGAGTGTCTTCCTCTGCATAACTTACCATGGCTGCTCTCTGCGGGGAAAACCCAAAGTGAAAGGTGCGGGTCTACCGGAGACCTTCTTTTAACCCCCACCTCCTCCTCCTCATCATCATCATCGCTCTCTCGGTTCGGCTGTTATCAGCTGCAGGTCCAAAGGGCACCGAGCTTTTCCAAGAAGCCTGGAGGAGCTCATGGCCCCGCTGCCCCCTCCTTCAGACACGTTTCTCCCGCGGAGCAGAGCAGCTGTGTGTCTCCCCCCCCCCCCCCCTTCTCCCAACATGCTCCACAGCAGCAGCTCCACACACCACGCCTGTGTTTTCCCCGTTATCTCCAATTACCCCACACTCACGCAAAATGGAGTCAAACGGGTTCTGAAAATGGTTTTTATTTACAACACAAACTGATAAACCAGTAGCAATGGATAAGCAATTGGTCTTGCGCTGCAGCCTTCAGTTGTTTCTGTGCGTCTAAAACTCAAATGTAAAGAATGTAACTTAACTACACTGGAGGTCTGAAACGGAAATTCCTGATCAAGTGATTGGGCGTGGCTCCTCGGGTTTCCAAAACCATGTCTTGGCCTTGCTTTTCTGTTTTAGAAAATATTTCCAAACCCCCTTTTTCTAGTAGGCAGTGGCTTTGTTTCAGCCGTCTGGTGGTTAGTGCGCAGCAACGGGCTGGGGAGGGGCAATGAAGCCTTACTCTGCTATGATGTATGCTGACAGTTAGTTCGGCACAAAAACGTAAGCTATTTCGACATAACGTCTTAAAATTTCAATATACCTTGAGCCCATTCACTAACCATGCCCAATCCCAACCTACGATCACTTTTTATGTACTTAAACCAGTTTGTTTACATGCATAATTTCATTTTCTTCATAATAAATTGTTCAAATCTGACATACAAAACTGATTTGACCTTATTTTCGTTAACTCTGTGGTTTATATCCCCATATGGACCAATAGTAACTTCTTAATTCTAACGGACCGATCCCCGATCAAACCAAACCTACTCAAGAAAGTTCCATTAAAACGTGCACCGATTGGTTGGGCAGGTCTTATTTGACACCTAAACTTTCGTTTTCACTGGACCTGATGCAGAAAATAAACAGTCTCACACAGCTTTTACAAACCTGTTGAACCTAAAAGCCTAAGGGTGGCCGAGACTCGCTTCACAAAGCATCACCGAGATCCTGCATCACGCAAGAGACTCCGCCCACTACACGTGTGTACACAATGTGTTCTGACATGTCTATGTGTAACGACATTATGCTTTGCTCAGGTGATAAAACACCCAAAGTGTTCACTGTCCTCAGGACTCCATCGCGTCTGAGGTTGCATCATTGTTTTTAGCCTTGTCTTTTGTTTGCCGACGGTCACTCGCGTCTTCCAGCAGCGAAAGGTCCAGTTCAGGTAAGGGGACCCTCCAGTACTGGAAGGAGTTATATGTGCCGTCTTCATCAGACGAGTCCTCTGCCGTCTGAAAGGAAGAAAGAAGAAGAAGAAAAGAAAAAAAGGTGAGCATCCAGAACAACTCAGGTTGAACTATTTTGTAAAAAGCAAAGATGCAGGAAAACCTGATTAACAGATGAATCTCAAGAAGTCAGAAAGTCTTTTCACTCACCAATTCAAAAGGTAAACAAATTTCGTAAATTAATCTCCAAGACTGATACATTTCAATTGTCTCAGTTAATTTTGCTGATGGGGTTACAGCTAATGAAAAACACAATTTCCTAGAAAATCCCCACAAAACCACAGAAGGTTTTCTAATACAGAGCTCTATGTACTGTACATTAAAAGCACTCAGTGCTTGCTTTGGGCTCCTTCTGCA